>NW_017191913.1:0-10553 GCF_001704415.2 Capra hircus
GGTGAGACAGCTGCAGACAAGAATGCATAATGAAGGAATTAAAGAGAGTTAGCCTGAGGAATCTGGAAACTGAGGAAAGGAGTGCTTATTCCAGGGAGAATGGGGTGGATGGAGACGAAACCCAGGAAGACCTAGCTGAGCGGAGAAGAACGATGAGCACCGAGTTGAATAAGCCATCAAGTTTATTTTCTCACCTCCTAGATTGATACATACCCTCAGCCTGCCAAAGTTTTCCATCTCCAGCGACTATAATCTGGAAGACACCCTTTCTGAGCTGAACATCCAGAAAGTCTTCACCTCTGAGGCTGACCTGTCAGGAATCACAGGTGTCAAGAACTTAGAAGTTTCCCAGGTGAGTTTTTAAACTTTGGACATTTCATCTTCCACATGGGAGCTTGAAAGGTGACAGCCAGGCAGACCTCTGGCTGATCTTGAATTTGCAAAACAACGACATTGCTCATTACTCAGATCAGTTCAGTGCAGTTTAGTAGCTCAGTCGTGTCCGACTCTTTGAGACCCCCATGGACTGCAGCATGCCAGGCCTCCCTGTCCATCACCACTCCCCAGAGTTTACTCAAACTCATGTCCATTGAGTCGGTGATGTCATCCAACCATCTTATCCTGTGTCGTCCCCTTATCCTCCCACCTTCAATCTTTCCAGCATCAGGGTCTTTTCCAATGATCAGTTCTTCGCATCAGGTGGCCAAAGTATAAGAGCTTCAGCGTCCTTCCAATGAATATTCAGGATTGATTGCCTTTAGGATTGATGAGTTTGATCTCCTTACAATCCAAGGGACTCTCAAGAGTCTTCTCCAACACCACAGCTGAAAAGCATCAATTCTTCAGCCTTCTTTATGGTCCAGCTCTCACACTTGTACATGACTACTGGAAAAACCATAGCTTTGGCTACACAGACCTTTGTCGATAAAATGGTGTCTTTGTTTTTTAATATGCTTACTCAGTTACCTGCTCAGTCAGGGGGGAGCTGGTTATAACCATCTTGGGGCTGCTTCTACCTTCTTTGTAATATATTTGGGATAGACATCAGTCTTGGAATGTGCCTGAGGTGGAATCAGCTGTAAACCCCCCATCCCTTGCAGCACATTTTATTGCCTATGGGATAAATTATTAAAGCCCTTAGTCTGAATCTTGTCATTTTTAAAAAGACATATGATAGTTCTTGGCTCCTGTGCGGTGCTCAGCAGAGCAGGTAAGAGGTATTAGGTTTAACAAATGGCTCAGGCCATCATGATCAATATACACTGAGAGCAGGAGAGAAGAACACCAGGGGTCCTGATACTGTGATCTGAGAAGGAGAAAGTCAGAGGGAATGAGGGGGGGTGCTGGGCAGCCCTGCAGGCTCCCCTGCAGCCCATCTTCCAGAGGACCTGATAAAGCAGACAGAGGTGCTATGGGGCTTTGTGGTCCAGGGATGGGAAGCCAATCCTAGGCAAGGTGGCTGAGGGACATGTTAGCCAGGGCAAGAAAGAAGCAGAAAGCAGTGGCTGGCCCATCTGCTGATTTGACGTGGAGGGACTGTGGACAGTTGCCTGCAAGAAATATGCCTCAATCTGGCCCCTCCCCCTGCACTAGGGAGTGTCTGGGGACAGCAGAGTCTCTGGACTCAGACAGAGGGGATTCAGATCAAGGGAGCCCCTGCTCTTTGCTTCTCTGACCCTGGGCCCAGGACTTACAGCCCATTTGATTGAGGCTTTGCAGCAGCCTTGGGTCATGTATATGTGAACCAGCTGACTGGTTTTGTTGGGAAAAACAAAGTTGAAAAGGTAGACAGCATAGTGACAGGCCAGTGGCAAAAGGTGGATGAATATCAGTTCCCTTAGAGGCACTCAGGCAGCTTCTCACCTCCCACCCACCCCATCTCTGATCGGTAATACTCTGCTGTCCCCACAGGTGGTCCACAGCGCTGTGCTGGACGTGGACGAGGAGGGCACGGAAGGAGCTGCTGCCACGGGAGTACAAATTATCCCCACTTCCTCACTTACAACCATTGTGCGTTTCAACAGGCCCTTCCTGATTGCTGCAATTCTCAAAGACACCCAGAGCATCATCTTTTTGGGGAAAGTCACCAATCCCAGTCAAGCCTAGAGTTCCGCTCTGGAGCTGTGGGTGCCCTCTCTAAGGAGCAGGGTGCCCAGGTCCCTGGGTGCAGCCTGGCCCCTGGGCACTGAGGATCCACCCTGCCTGTCCCCTCCTTCTCGCCCCTGGGAAGGTGACAGTGATGATTCTGGGGCTCCACATGCACAGGGAGTCTGCGTCCTGGTCACGAGGAGGCTCCTTCAACAGCAATAAAGCACCTTCCTTGGACTGCACTCCTTCGTGTGTGTCTCTGCCCTGATCCACCTGACTCCACGCCCTGCTGCTGCCTGGGCCCTGAGGTCAAGCACCCAGACCTCCCCACCCCTGGGCCCCTCTCCTTTAGACTCACCAGAAGGCCCAGGAGCAGGCTCTGTGCCTGTGACCAAGCCCACTGGCCCGCAGGCCCAGGACAGGGAGGGGCCCCTGCTGCCCACTTCCAGGGGTTCTGGTTGCAGGTCAAGGTTCACTTCTTCTTCCCCAGGGCCTGGGATGTGTCCTTGTCTCACCTGCAGGGGCTCCAGCCCTGACGTCTTCCAGCACAGCCCCTGGACCCTGCCATCCCGCAGCTGAGCTGGGCCTTTCTCCCTCCAGATCACCCCTCTGCCTCCCAGCACCCCTACCTGGGAGACCAGCTACTTGCAGGTTCCCAGCTTGGCTCCTCCACCACCTGATGCATTCCACATCCTCCCCTGACAGAGGCAGGGCTGGCCCGAGGTTAGGGGGTCCTGGTGACTAGAGTGGAGATCAATGTGCCTTGGTTAATCAGGGTCAGACCGTGAGCCACAGCCATGGGCACAGTGGCCAGGAGCCATTCCCGAGGGGTCTCCATCCTCTGGGGTCCTTGGTATGGAAGCAGGGGCACCAATTGTCATTGGTGACAGTGACAGCAGTCACCGTGATCAGTGAGCCATGGAGCATGTGCTCTGTGCCAATCACTGTGCACGTGCCTCAAGATCCCGCCCCCTTTCAGCATCACACAGTCCCACCTTGGGGGAGGGGCATTTTACAGGTTCCCACTCGACTGAGATGGAAACAGAGGCTCATGAAGCTGAGGGAGCTGCCCGAGGCCCAGCAGCTGGTAGTGCTGGAGTCAGAACTGAGCCCAGAGTCTTGTGGGGAGAGGCGATCCCTGACCAGATGAGAGGGTCACCGTGCAGACGGCTGGTCTGACAGAAGGCCAGGTACCTCGTGCACCTGCTGGAGCCCCCTGACCTCCCCGTGCATGGATGTTCTCTTTCCCCAACCCGGGGTGGGGATCTGGCTTCCTGCACACCAGTCCCCACAGCTCTCAAGTCAGCTGGGTCTTCTCCAGCTGTTTCCCCTCTGCCCTCTCTAGGTGGCACCCAAGCCCCCATCCTCCTCCTCCCTGCCACTCCTCCCTGCCCCTGACCCTCTGCTGCCTCCTAGGCTCACACACAGAGCATTAGTCTCATCAGACCCTCTCAGAGACCCTCCTCCAGCTGACCCTTCCTCAGATCCTCTTATCCCAGAGCCTGACTTAGCCCATCTGAGCCCCTTTTCTCATCTCTGGTCTTGAACTTGCAGGGAGCTCTTGAGGGGGTGCAGGTGTGGAAAGAGCCTCCCGTGCAGGGGGGTCCTGGAGACCTGAGCTCAGCTCCAGGCTCCACTGCTGCACTGGGGCCCCGCCACCTTTCTCAGGTCACCCAATCTCTCTGGGCCGCTCCCTCCTCTCTGTGAGGTTGTGTGAGAATCCCTCGTCCCAGAGCGTGTGTGCTAAGTCACTTCAGTCATGTCCAACTCTATGAGGCTTCTCCCTCCATGGGATCCTCCAGGCAAGAATACTGGAGTGGGTTGCCATGCCCTTCTCCAGGGGATCTTCCTGACCCAGGGATAAAACCTGTGTCTCTAACGTCTCCTGCATTGGTAGATGGGTTCTTCACACATCCCAGGGTTGTAGGAAATCACAGTGATCATGAGCCTGTCTAAGACCTGGCTCAGACCCTCAGGAGGCAGCTGGTTTTATTCCTCTGGTGATTCTGAATTGGCAGGTCTCAGGGGGACCCAGAATCTATGTTAGTAAGGGCCTGAGCTGACCCTTGGATCCACGGAGTTAGCCACTGTCACCCTTTTAAAGGGAAACTCAGATTCTTTCACTTCCTGCTGGAGACGCCTGATGGCCCCCAGCTCTTAGAGAAAAATATCTATGCTCCTAACCACAACCTCAGTGCCCCATATGATCTGTTCTTGCCATCTTCCTGACCTCTCCTATGACCATCCTTGCCCACCTTCTGCTGCAACAACTCTGGTTTTCCTGCTGTTCTAGATTTTAGAAAGCTGTTTCCTGCCTCAGGGCATTTGCACTTGCTGTTAGCTGCTTGAATGGCCTTTTTGCAGCCCCTTCGCTGGCACACTCCCTCACTTCACTCATTCTCTGCTCTAAGGTCACCACCTTAGAGAGGCCCCACCTCTATCCTCACCACCTCAGTCTCACCACTCTCTACCTTGCCCATCTGAAAGGATGTAAGGGGGGGGCGGTCCTAAGCTGGAGGAGGGATAGGACTGGGAGACCACTTTCTCCCCCACATATTCATCAAAGGAACTATTAAACGCTGAGTAAATGCCACAAAACAACTTCTGAATGCCAGCAGAGGACATCAGGAACCCAGAAAAAGCAGCCCATTGTCTTCGAAAAGAGGTGGGAAAAAATATAAAAGACAAAAAGAAAGAGATATAAGAGGTAAGGATGGAGCTCTGTCCTGGGAAGGGAGTCTTAAAAAGAGAGAAGTTTCCAAACACCAGGAAACACTCTCACTGCCGAGTCTTTGGTGAGCCTTGGAAGCGCAGAGGGCAACAAACAGGGAGGAAAAATAAATAAATAATTAAAACCCACAGATAAGGAGCCCAACGGTAACTCCCCCAGCGGAGAAGCAGTGCAGATGCCTGCATCCGCCACTAGCAAGCAGGGGCTGGGCAGAGAGGCGCGGGCTGCATTGCTTAGAGTAAGGATCCGGCCCAAATGCGCCAATTGTAATCAGAGTGAACTAACTTGGACTAGCAAACCAGACTGTGGGATAGCTACACCATGAAAAGCTCTAACATAAGACACCACCAAGACTGCGCACAGAACACACGATGGAACAGAATTAGACGGCTGCAGGACATCCACCTCCAGTGACAGGCAGCCAGAGCTGGAAGGGCTGGAAGGGGACAATCGCAGCCCCAGAGAGACATCATCTACCAAACTGCAAGCAGGCTTCTTTGCTAACTGAGACTTCTCGGGGCTCTGCACGGTCACCATCCGCCTGAGAAGGGGCGCCAGCGGTACACCCCAGAAAACCGAGCCGCAGGGACGGGGGAGGCGATGAGTCGCAGCGACTGCGCTCGCCAAACGCCTGAGCTGCTCGGACCTGGGAAGGGCACAAACCGCAGGCCCAAGCGAGTCTGCGCCTCTGAGGACTACCCGAGTGCCTGAGCCTGAGCGGCTTAGACCTGGGAGGTGCATGCAGCCCAGGGCCGGCCTCAGACGGTTCCCAGCGGAGCAACCTAGAGCCTGAGCGGTGTGCGCCGTGAGCGGGGGCAGGCCCAGTGTGGCTGAGACACTGCGAGCACACGCCAGTGTTATTTGTTTGCAGCATCCCTCCCTCCCCACAGCGCGACTGAACAAGTGAGCCTTAAAAAAAAAAAAAAAAAAGTGTCCACCACCGCCCCCCTTGTGTCAGGGCAGAAATCAGACACTGAAGAGACCAGCAAACAAAAGAAGCTAAAACAGAGGGAACCGCCTTGGAAGTGACAGGTGCAACAGACTAAAACCCTGTCGTTAGTACCGACTACATAGGAAGGGGCCTATAGATCTTGAGAAATATAAGCCGGACCAAGGAACTATCTGAAAATGAACTGACCCCACACTGCCCACAACAACACCAGAGAAAGTCCTAGACATATCTTTACTATTTTTACGATCATTCTTTTTCTTCTTTTTTTTTCAACGTTTTAAGATTTTAAGTCCTCTATTACTCCTTTAATTTTCATTTTTATAACCTACTATTACTTAAAAAGAAGACCCTATTTTTAAAGCAAACTTCATATATATATATATTTTTAAATAATTTTTGTAGCTTTGTTCTCTTTTTTTCTTCTTCTTTTCTTTAATATTGTATTTTTGAAAATCCAAACTCTACTCTAGATTTTTATTCTTTGCCTTTTGATATTTGTTATCAATTTTGTACCTTAAAAAACCCAATCTTCAGTACCCATTTTTACTTGGGAGCGAGATTACTGGCTTGATTGCTCTCTCCTCCTTTGGACTCTTTTTTCTCCACCAGGTTGCCTCTGTCTCCTCCCTCCCCCTTCTCTTCTCTACCCAACTCTGTGAATCTCTGTGTGTTCCAGACGGTGGAGAACACATAGGGAACTGATTACTGGCTGGATCTGTCTCTCTCCTTTTCATTTCCCCCTTTTATCCTCCTGGCCACCTCTGTCTCCTTCCTCCCTCTACTCTTCTCTGTATAACTCCATGAACATCTCTGAGCGGTCCAGACTGTGGAGCGCACGTAAAGAAGTGATTACTGGCTAGCTTGCTCTCTCCTCTTTTGATTCCACTTCATCTCATTCAGGTCACCTCTAACTCCCTCCTCCCTCTTCTCTTCTCCATGTAACTCTGTGAACCTCTCTGGGTGTCCCTCACTGTGGAGAAACTTTTCATCTTTAACCTAGATGTTTTATCAGCGGTGCTGTATAGAAGGAGAAGTCTTGAGACCACTGTAAAAATGAGACTGAAAACCAGAAGCAGGAAGCTTAAGTCCAAATTCTGAGAACTACTAACTCCAGGGAACATTAATCAATAGGAGCTCATTAAACGCCTCCATACCTACACTGAAAACAAGCACCACCCAAGGGCCAACAAGTTCCAGAGCAAGACATACCATGCAAATTCTCCAGCAACACAGGAACACAGCCCTGAGCTTCAAAATAAAGGCTGCCCAAAGTTACTCCAAAACCATTGACATCTCATAACTCATCACTGGATACTTCATTGCACTCCAGAGAGAAGAAATCCAGCTCCACCCATTAGAACACTGACACAAGCTTTCCTAACCAAGAAACCTTGATAAGCTACTGATACAACCCCACCCCCAGCGAGGAAACTCCACAATAAAGAGAACTGCACAAACTGCCAGAATACAGAAAGGCCACCCCAAACACAGCAATATAAACAAGGTGAAGAGACAGAGGAATACCCAACAGGTAAAGGGACAGGATAGATGCCCACCAAACCAAACAAAAGAGGAAGAGATGGGGAATCTACCTGATAAAGAATTCTGAATAATGATAATAAAAATGATCCAAAATCTTGAAATAAAAATGGAATCACAGATAAATAGCCTGGAGACAAGGACTGAGAAGATGCAAGAAAGGTTTAACAAGGACCTAGAAGAAAAAAAAAGAGTCAATATATAATGAATAATGCAATAAATGAGATCAAAAAAACTCTAGAGGCAACAAATAGTAGAATAATGGAGGCAGAAGATAGGATTAGTGAAGTAGAAGATAGAATGGTAGAAATAAATGAATCAGAGAGGAAAAAAGAAAAATGAATGAAAAGAAATGAGGACAATCTCAAAGACAATATTAAACGCTCCAACATTTGAATCATAGGACTCCCAGAAGAAGACAAAAAAGAAAGACCATGAGAAAATACTTGAGGAGATAATAGTTGAAAACTTCCCTAAAATGGGGAAGGAAATCATCACCCAAGTCCAAGAAACCCAGAGAGTCCCAAACAGGATAAACCCAAAGCAAAACACCCCAAGACACATATTAATCAAATTAACAAAGATCAAACACAAAAGAACAAATATTAAAAACAGCAAGGGAAAAACAACAAATAACACACAAGGGGATTCCCATAAGGATAACAGCTGATCAATAGAAACTCTTCAGGCCAGGAGGGAATGGCAAGACATACTTAAGGTGATGAAAGAAAATAACCTATAGCCCAGATTACTGTACCCAGCAAGGATCTCATTCAAATGTGAAGGAGAAATCAGAAGCTTTACAGACAAGCAAAAGCTGAGAGAATTCAGCACCACCAAACCAGCTCTCCAACAAATGCTAAAGGATACCCTCTAGACAGGAAACACAAAAAGGGTGTATAAACCCGAACCCAAAACAATAAAGTAAATGGCAACGGGATCACACTTATCAATAATTATGTTAAACGTAAATGGGTTGAATGCCCCAACCAAAAGACAAAGACTGGCTGAATGGACACGAAAACAAGACCCCTATGTATGTTGTCTACAAGAGACCCACCTCAAAACAAGGGACACATACAGACTGAAAGTGAAGGGCTGGAAAAAGATATTCCATGCAAATAGAGACCAAAGGAAAGCAGGAGTAGCAATACTCATATCAGATGAAATAGACTTTAAAACAAAGGCTGTGAAAAGAGACAAAGAAGGACACTACATAATGATCAAAGGATCAATCCAAAAAGAAGATATAACAATTATAAATATATATGCACCCAACATAGGAGCACCGCAATATGTAAGACAAATGCTAACAAGTATGAAAGCAGAAATTAACAATAACACAATAATAGTGGGAGACTTTAATACCCCACTTACACCTATGGACAGATCAACTAAACAGAAAATTAACAAAGAAACGCAAACTTTAAATGATACAATAGACCAGTTAGACCTAATTGATATCTATAGGACATTTCACCCCAAAACAATGAATTTCACCTTTTCTCTCAAGTGCACATGGAAGCTTCTCCAGGATAGATCACATCCTGGACCATAAATCTAGCCTTGGTAAATTACAAAAAATTTGAAATCATTCCAAGCATCTTTTCTGACCATAATGCAGTAAGATTAGATCTCATTTACAGGAGAAAAACTATTAAATATTCCAACATATGGAGACTGAACAACATGCTTCTGAATAACCAACAAATCACAGAAGAAATCAAAAAAGAAATCAAAATTTGCAAAGAAATGAATGAAAATGAAAACACAACAAGCCAAAGCCTGTGGGACACTGTAAAAGCAGTGCTAAGGGGAAAGTTCATATCAATACAGGCATACCTCAAGAAACAAGAAAAAAGTCAAATAAATAACCTAACTCTACACCTAAAGCAACTAGAAAAGGAAGAAATGGAGAACCCAGGGTTAATAGAAGGAAAGAAATCTTAAAAATTAGGGCAGAAATAAATGCAAAAGAAACAAAAAGAGACCATAGCAAAAATCAACAAAGCCAAAAGCTGGTTCTTTGAAAAGATAAGTAATATTGACAAACCATTAGCCAGACTCATCAACAAACAAAGGGAGAAAAATCAAATCAATAAAATCAGAAATGAAAATGGAGAGATCACAACAGACAACACAGAAATACAAAGGATCATAAGAGACTGCTATCAGCAATTAATATGCCAATAAAATGGACAACGTGGAAGAAATGGGCAAATTCTTAGAAAAGTACAACTTATCAAAACTGAACCAGGAAGAAACAGAAAATCTTAACAGACCCATCACAAAGCATGGAAATTGAAACTGTAATCAGAAATCTTCCAGAAAACAAAAGCCAGGTCCAGACGGCTTCACAGCTGAATTCTACCAAAAATTTAGAGAAGAGCTAACACCTATCCTACTCAAACTCTTCCAGAAAATTGCAGAGGAAGGTAAACTTCCAAACTCATTCTATGAGGCCACCATCACCCTAATACCAAAACCTGACAAAGATGCCACAAAAAAAGAAAACTACAGGCCAATATCACTGATGAACATAGATGCAAAAATCCTTAACAAAATTCTAGCAATCAGAATCCAACAACACATTAAAAAGATCATACACCATGACCAAGTGGGCTTTATCCCAGGATGCAAGGATTCTTTAATATCTGCAAATCAATCAATATAATACACCACATTAACAAATTGAAAAAATAAAAGCCATATGATTATCTCAGTAGATGCAGAGAAAGCCTTTGACAAATTTCAACATCCAATTATGATAAAAACTCTCCAGAAAGCAGGAATAGAAGGAACATACCTCAACATAATAAAAGCTGTATATGACAACCCACAGCAAACATTATCTTCAATGGTAAAAGATTGAAAGCATTTCCTCTAAAGTCAGGAAGAAGACAAGGGTGCCCACTTTCACCGCTACTATTCAAAATAGTTCTGGAAGTTTGGGCTATGGCAATCAGAGCAGAAAACAAAATAAAAGGAATCCAAATTGGAAAAGAAGAAGTAAAACCCTCACTGTTTGCAGATGACATGATCTTCTACATAGAAAACCCTATGTCTGATGCAGGATACAGCACGCTTGGAGCTGGTGCATGGGATGACCCAGAGAGATGTTAGGGGAGGGAGGTGGAGGGGGGTTCATGTTTGGGAATGCATGTAAGAATTAAAGATTTTAAATTTAAAAAAATTTAAAAAGAAAACCCTAAAGACTCCACCAGAAAATTACTAATCAATGAT
>NW_017191914.1:0-10551 GCF_001704415.2 Capra hircus
ACGTGGAAGCCTGTGGGAAAGCCTCGTGGGAGCCTCGAGGGAAAGCCACAGATCCCTTGTTCCAAGCTAAGGGAAGCGTGCCACTGCTGGTAAAGCTCGGGAGGAAAGCGCACGAGCATGCCCCCAATCGAGACGCAGACTGACTCCCCTGGGGAGACTCCTGAAGTATCCCAAGATCCATGTCAGCACTGAGAGGAATCCTCAGGTTCCCGCACCGACTCCACACAAGGTCTTAGGCCCCGGCATCGACAGGAGCGGAATCCCGAGAGGCCCCAGAGCAACTCGCATGGGGACTGGCCTTTCCTGAGGCCACCAGAGCGGGTCCCTGAGGTCCCCGTCGTAAGTCGAGAGCACCTGCCGCAACTCGAGAAAATCCAGGAGGTTCTCCCTCCAGGCGATGTGAGGCCCATTTCCGCTGAGGCGTCTCGAGGCTAATCACACCTAATCTCTGGAACTTCGAAAGGGTCCTTCACACCCTTGCTGCAACTCAAGAAGTTCCCGACATACCGTCTCCACTCGAGAGGAAGCACGAGAGTCCCGCCACATCCAGAGGAGCCCCGTTTCCGCCTCCTAGCTCGAGAGGTGGGATCCGTTCCCTGCGTGGTCGGGAAAGAATTCCCGGCGTTCCCGTCGCATCTCAAGAGGAGGCGTTCTCCACAGGAAAGGCGAGCGGAACTCCAGGGTCGAGCCACATTCCCAGAGTCCCCGGATGTCTCAGTCCATTCCAGGGAAACCTGTTTTCCCTGCACTGTTTCGACTTTCAAGCCGAGGATCGACACACACCACGGTGGCACGTGGGACTGCCCTGTGGGAAAGCCTCGTGGGAAAGCCTCGAGGAAAGCCACAGATCCCTTGATCCACGCGAAGGAAAGCGTGACACTGCTGCTACAGCTCGGGAGGATAGCGCACGTGAACGCCCCCACTCGAGACAAGGACTGAGTCCCCTGGGAGACTCCAGAAGTACCCAAATATCCATGTCAGCAATGGAGAGGAATCTTTCAGGTTCCGACACCGACTCCACACAAGGTCTTAGGACCGGCATCGACGGAGAGGAATCCCGAGAGGCCCCCGAGCAACTCGCATGGGGACTGGACTTTCCTGAGGCCACCAGAGCTGGGTCTCTGAGGAACCCGACCTAAGTCGAGAGCACCTGCCGCAACTCGAGAAAAATCCAGGAGGTTCTCCCCTCCAGGAGAGATGAGGCCCATTTCCCGCTGAGGCATCTGAAGGCTAATCTCACCCAACCTCTGGAACTTCCAAAGGGTACTTCACACCCTTGCTGCAACTCAGGAAGTTCCCCTACATACCCGTCTCCACTCGAGAGGAATCACGAATGTCCCGCCCACATCCAGAGGAGCCCCGTTTCCGCCTCCTAGCTCGAGAGGTAGGCGATCCTTTCCCTGCGTGGTCGGGAAAGAATTCCCGGCGTTCCTGTCGCATCTCAAGAGAGGCACTCTCCACCAGGAAAGGCGAGAGGAACTCCAGGGTCGTGCCACCATTCCCAGAGTCCCTCTAGATGTCTAAGTCCATTGAAGGGAAACCTGTTTTCCCGTGCACAGTTTCGACTTTCAAGCCGAGGATCGACTCACACCACGGTGCCACGTGGGACAGCCCTGTGGGAAAGCCTCGTGGGAAAGCCTCGTGGGAAATCCTCGTGGGAAAGCCTCGAGGGAAAGCCTAGAATCCCTTGATCCACGCGAAGGGAAGCGTGACACTGCTGCTACAGCTCGGGAGGAAAACGCACGTGCATGCCCCACTCGAGACGAGGACTGACTCCCCTCTAGAGACTCCAGAAGTACCCCAAGATCCATGTCAGCACTGGAGAGGAATACTCAGGTTCCGGCACCGTCTCCACACAAGGTCTTAGTCCCCAGCATCTACGGGAGAGGAATCCCGAGAGGCCCCTGAGCAACTCGCATGGGGACTGGACTTTCCTGAGGCCACCAGAGCGGGTCCCTGAGGTCCCCGTCGTAAGTCGAGAGCACCTGCCGCAACTCGAGAAAATCCAGGAGGTTCTCCCCTCCAGGGGAGATGAGGCCCATTTCCGCTGAGGCGTCTCGAGGCTAATCACATCTAACCTCTGGAACTTCGAAAGGGTCCTCACACCCTTGTTGCAACTCAAGAAGTTCCCCGACATACCCGTCTCCACTCGAGAGGAAGCACGAGAGTCCCGCCCACTTCCAGAGGAGCCCCGTTTCCGACTTCTAGCTCGAGAGGAGGGATCCTTTCCCTACGTGGTCGGGAAAGAATTCCTGGCGTTCCCGTCGCATCTCAAGAGGAGGCGCTCTCCACAGGAGAGGCGAGAGGAACTCCAGGGTCGTGCCACATTCCCAGAGTCCCCAGATGTCTCAGTCCATTCCAGGGAAACCTGTTTTCCCTGCACTACCTCGACTTTCAAGCCGAGGATCGACTCACACCACGGTGGCACTTGGGACACCCCTGTGCGAAAGCCTCGTGGGAAAGCCACAGATCCTTGATATACGCGAAGGGAAGCGTGACACTGCTGCTACAGCTCGGGAGGAAAGCGCACGTGCATGCCCCCACTCGAGACGAGGACTGACTCCCCTGGGGAGACTCCAGAAGTACCCCAAGATCCATGTCAGCACTGGAGAGGAATCCTCAGGTTCCGGCACCGACTCCACACAAGATCTTAGGCCCCGGCATAGAGGGGAGAGGAATCCCGAGAGGCCCCCGAGCAACTCGCATGGGGACTGGCCTTTCCTGAGGCCACCAGAGCGGGTCCCTGAGGTCCCCGTCGTAAGTCGAGAGCACCTGCCGCAACTCGAGAAAATCCAGGAGGTTCTCCCCTCCAGGCGAGATGAGGCCCATTTCCGCTGAGGCGTCTCGAGACTAATCACACCTAACCTATGGAACTTCCAAAGGGTCATTCACACCCTTGCTGCAACTCAGGAAGATCCCCGACATACCCGTCTCCACTCGAGAGGAAGCACGAGAGTCCCGCCCACATCCAGAGGAGCCACGTTTCCGCCTCCTAGCTCGAGAGGAGGGATCCTTTCCCTGCGTGGTCCGCGAAAGAATTCCTGGCGTTCCCGGCGCATCTCAAGAGGAGGCGCTCTCCACAGGAAAGGCGAGAGGAACTCGAGGGTCGTGCCACCATTCCCAGAGTCCGCCAGAAAATTCCTTGTCGGGAATTTTATTGACCTTCCGCGTAAACCTAGCTATTCAGCCTTTTTCCTCCAGTTAATCTTCTTACTACCCTATAATTTCTTAATCTAATCTTACATTAATAAATACACAAGTCTTTCCACGTCAACGCCGTCCATCCGTCGAATTCCCTGGATGCAGCGGGCTGGATACCGGCACACTGAGCTATCTGCGGGACTCTTGGAATGATGTCACGACACTGGAGTTTCTCTCGCCTTTCCTGTGAAGAGCGCCTCCTCATGAGATGCGACGGGAACACCGGGAATTCTTTCCGGAACATACAAGGAAAGGATACCTGACCGCGAGGTACGAGGCGGAAACGGGGCTCCTCTGCATGTGGGCGGGACTCTCGTGCTTCCTCTCGAGTGGAGTCAGGTATGTTGAGGAACTTCTTGAGTTGTAGCAAGTGTGTGAAGGACCCTTTGGAAGTTCCAGAGGTTAGGTATGATTAGCCTCCAGACACCTCAGAGGAAAAGGGCCTCATCTCGCCTGGAGGGGAGAACCTCCTGGATTTTCTCGAGTTGCGGCTGGTGCTTTCGACTTACGACGGGGACCTCAGGGACCTGCTCTGGTGTCCTCAGGAAAGGCCAGTCCCCATGCGAGTTGCTCGGGGTCCTCTCGGGATTCCTCTCCCTTCGACGCCGGGGCCTAAGACCTTGTGTGGAGTCTGTGCCGGAACCTGAGGATTCCTCTCCAGTGCTGACATGCATCTTGCGGTACTTCTGGAGTCTCCCCAGGGGAGTCAGTCCTCGGCTCGAGTGAGGGCATGCACGTTCGCTTTCCTCCCGAGCTGTAGCAGAACTGTCTCGCTTCCCTTCGCGTGGATCAAGGGATCTGTG
Source organism: Capra hircus (assembly GCF_001704415.2). Classification (NCBI taxonomy): domain Eukaryota; kingdom Metazoa; phylum Chordata; class Mammalia; order Artiodactyla; family Bovidae; genus Capra; species Capra hircus. The sequence continues at coordinate 4,005 of NW_017191914.1, forward strand.
GCTTTCCCTCCGAGGCTTTCCCACGAGGCTTTCCCACGAGGCTTTCCCACGAGGCTTTCCCACGAGGCTTTCCCACAAGGCTGTCCCACGTGCCACCATCGTGTGAGTCGGTCCTCCGCGTGAACGTCGAGGCAGTGCAGGGTAAACAAGTTCCTCTGGAAAGGACTGAGACATCTGGGGGACTCTTGGAATGGTGGAACGACCCTGGAGTTCCTCTCACCTTTCTTGTGGAGCGTGCCTCCTCTTGAGATGCGACAGGTACGACAGGAATTTTTCCCGGCCAATCAGGGAAAGGATCCCTCATCTTGAGCCAGGAGGGGGAATTGGGGCTCCTCTGGATGTGGGTGGTACCCTGTTGATTCCTATGGAGTGGCGACGGGTCTCTCGTGGAACCTCTTGATTTGCAGCTAGGGTGTGAAGGACCCTTTGGAAGTTCCAGAGGTTAGGTGTGATTAGCGTCGAGACGCCTCAGCGGAAATGGGCCTCATCTCGCCTGGAGGGGAGAACCTAATGGATTTTCTCTAGTTGCGGCCGGTGCTCTCTACTTACGACAGGGACCTCAGGGACCCGCTCTGGTGGCCTCAGGAAAGGCCAGGCGCCATGCGAGTTGCTCGGGGGCCTCTCAGGATTCCTCTCCCTTCGATGCCGGGGCCTAAGACCTTGTGTGGAGTCGGTGCCGGAACCTGAGGATTCCTCTCCAGTGTGGACATGGATCTTGGGGTACTTCTGGAGTCTCCCCAGGGGAGTTAGTCGTCGTCTTGTGTGCGGGCATGAACGTGCGCTTTCCTCCCGAGCTGTAGCAGCAGTGCCGCGCTTCCCTTTGCATGGATCAAGGGATCTGTGGCTTTCCCTCGTGGCTTTCCCACGAGGCTTTCCCACAGGGCTGTTTCATGTGCCATCGTGGTGTGAGTCGATCTTCGGCTAGAAATTCGAGGCAGTGCAGGGAAATCAGGTTTCCCTGAAATGGACTGAGACATCTGGGGGACTCTGGGAATGGTGGCACGACCCTGGAGTTCCTCTCGCCTTTCCTGTGGAGAGCGCCTCCTCTTGAGATGCGCCAGGAACGCCAGGAATTCTTTCCTGACTACGCAGGGAAAGGATCCCTCCTCTTGAGCTAGGAGGCGGAAACGGGGCTCCTCTGGATGTGGGCGGGTCTCTGGTGCTTCCTCTCGTGTGGAGACGGGTATGTCGGGGAACTTCTTGAGTTGCAGCAAGGGTGTGAAGGACCCTTTGGAAGTTCCAGAGGTTAGGTGTGATTAGACTCGAGACGCCTCAGCGGAAATGGGCCTCATCTCGCCTGCAGGGGAGAACCTCCTGGATTTTCTCGAGTTTCAGCAGGTGCTCTCCAGTTACGACCGGGACTTATGTAACCCTCTCTGGTCCACTCAGGAAATGCCAGTCGACTTGCGAGTTGCTAAGGGGCCTCTCGGGATTCCTCTCCGGTCGATGACGGGGCCTAAGACCTTGTTTGGAGTCGGTGCCCGAACCTGAGGTTTCCTCTCCAGTGCTAACATGGATCTTGGGGTACTACTGGAGTCTCCACAGGGGAGTCATCTTCGTCTCCAATGGGGGCATGCACGTGCGCTTTTCTCCCGAGCATTAGGAGCAGAGTCAATTTTCCCCTTGGGTTGATCAACGGGTTTCTTGTTTTCCCTCGTGGCTTTCACACGAGGCTTTCCCACGAGGCTTTCCCACAGGGCTGTCCCACGTGCCACCATCGTGTGAGTCGGTCCTCCGCGTGAACGTCGAGGCAGTGCAGGGTAAACAAGTTCCTCTGGAAAGGACTGAGACATCTGGGGGACTCTTGGAATGGTGGAACGACCCTGGAGTTCCTCTCACCTTTCTTGTGGAGCGTGCCTCCTCTTGAGATGCGACAGGTACGACAGGAATTCTTTCCCGGCCAATCAGGGAAAGGATCCCTCACATTGAGCTAGGAGGGGGAATTGGGGCTCCTCTGGATGTGGGTGGTACCCTGGTGATTCCTATGTAGTGGCGACGGGTCTCTCGTGGAACTTCTTGAGTTGCAGATATGGTGTGAAGGACCCTTTGGAAGTTCCAGAGGTTAGGTGTGATTAGCGTCGAGACGTCTCAGTGGAAATGGGCCTCATCTCGCCTGAAGGGGAGAATCTCCTTCATTTTCTCGAGTTGTGGCAGGTGCTCTCGACTTACGACGGGGACGTCAGGGACCCGTTCTGTTGGCCTTAGGAAAGACCAGTCCCCATGCGAGTTGCTAGAGGGCCTCTCGGGATTCCTCACCGGTACATGCCGGGGCCCAAGACCTTGTGTGGAGTGGGGGCCAGAACCTGAGTATTCCTCTCCAGTGCTGACATGTTTTTGGGATACTTCTGAAGTCTCCCAAGGGGAATCAGTCCTCGTCTCGAGTGGGGGCATGGGCATGCGCATGCCCCTTCCTCCCGAGCTGTAGCAGCAGTGTCATGCTTCCCGTCGCGTGGATCAATGGATCTGTGGCTTTTCCTCTAGGCTTTTCCTAGAGGCTTTCCCACGAGGCTTTCCCACAGGGCTGTCCCCCGTGCCACCGTGGTGTGAGGCGATCCTCGGAATGAAAGTTTAGGCACTCTGTAAAAACAAGATCCTCTGGAATGGACTGAGACATCTGGGGACGCTTGAAATGGTGGCACGACCATGGAGTTCCTCTCTCCCTTCCTGTGGAGAGCGCCTCCACCTGAGATGCGACGGGAATGCCGGAAGTTCTTTCCCGACCAAGCAGGGAAAGGATCCCTCATCTCTAGCTAGGAGGATGAAACGGGGCTACTCTGGATGTGGGCAGGACTCTCGTGTTTCCTCTCGAGTGGAGATGGGAATGTCGGGGAACTTCTTGAGTTGCAGCAAGGGTGTGAAGGACCCTTTGGAAGTTCCAGAGATTAGATGTAATTAGCCTCGAGACACCTCATTGGAAATGGGCCTCATCTCGCCTGGAGGGGAGAACCTCCTGGATTTTCTCGAGTTGCGGCAGGTGCTCCCGACTTACGACGGGGACCTCAGGGACCCGCTCTGGTGGCTTCATCAAAGGCCAGTCCCCATGCCAGATGCTGGGGGGCTTCTCTTGATAACTCTCCTGTTGATGCCCGGGCCGAACAACTTGTGTGGATTCGGGGCCGGAACCTGAGGTTTCCTCTGCAGTGCTGACATGGATATTGGGGTTCTTCTGGAGTCTCCCCTGGAGAGTCAATCCTCCTCTCAAGTGAGGGCACGCACGTGTGCTTTCCTCCCGAGCTGTAGCAGCAGGGTCACGCTTCCCGTCGTGTGGATCAAGGGATCTGTGGCTTTCCCTGGAGGCTTTCCCACGAGGCTTTCTCACAGGGCTTTCCCTCGTGCCACCGTGGTGTGAGTTGATCCTCAGCGTGAAAGTCGAGGCAGTGCAGGGAAAACAGGTTCCTCTGGATTGGACTGATGCTGGGAGCCAGTATGAGGACTCCCGCCCGTGATAACGTCATGAGGAAGAAAGCTGACATAGGCATTGTGTGTTCAGACTTCAGGGACCCCTCTGGAAGTTCCTACGCACATACCCCAACAAAAATCTGCCGGCTTTTTTGCTCTGCTTTTCCACTCTTCTGACATTTTCTGGAAAAAGTCAATTCAGGGCTTTAGTCTTCAGCATTTGAAAGAGTGTTTCAATCCAAAAACCCCTCTGAATGCTTTCTAGCCTGCCTGCAGGACTCGTACAGCTGGGCATGTGATTGTTTGAGGCCTCCTTTCCCCAGGAGGCACAGGAAGCTTAAAGCATCCTAGGAATGTAGGGGCATCCGAGGAGTCAAAATCTTTATAATAGGACTGATTAAAAGTTTCATTTTTTGGGTCAATGCTTGCTGCTAAATTTTCATATCCTTTATTTTTAGATAGAGTTGGTATATTAAAAAAACAAGTAGTAGACCTGGTATTAGCAACATTAGATCTTTGAGTTAAGTACCTTCTTTGTTATAACCCACTGCACCTTTGTTTTATAGAGATGTAACTTTAATGCTTTAAGGAAATGCAGATTAAAGAAAAACACTTCAGAGGAAACAAAATTAACATTCATTAAGGAAGAGAGCCAAAAAGTGTTTAACAAGCCTCTTGGCCAGAAGATAATGTAAATCACCAGAGACCTTTTGTATACAAAATGATGTACAGAAAGAGTCTGGGGTGCGAACGCTACATAATTTTGTGTTACCCATTGAACTCCATGTTTTATCAAAAGTATAAAAGGCTTTATGAACAATAAAGGATGGGGCCAGTTTCTCGGACCAGTTTCTCGAACTAGTCTCTCGGCCTGGTTTCTTGAGACTCAGGCTCCCCCGTGTCTTTTTCTCTCTTTCTTCTTCTCTCCCTTTCCTTCTCTCTGCTTTTTACTTTAACTTCAGGCTGAATCACCACCAGGGGCGCGGAGGCTCGCCAGGTCTACTTACTTGCCTGGCTGTTAAGACCTGCACGAAAGGGAGCTTAAGGTGTGGCACCCTTAGATATTCAAGCAGGGGCTGGTGGCCCAACGTAGATGGTGAAAATTCCTTGTCTGGAATTTTATTGGCCTTCCACGTAAACCAAGCTATTCAGCCCTTTTCCTTCCAGTTAATCTTCTTACTACACTATAATTTCTTAATCTAATCTTACATTAATAAATAAAAAAGACTTTCCACGACAACGCCGTCCATCCGTCGAATTCCCTGGATCCAGCGGGGCTGGACCCCGGCAGACTGAGATATCTGGGGGACTCTTGGAATGGTGGCACGACCCTGGAGTTCCTCCGCCTTTCCTGTGGAGAGCGCCTCCTCATGAGATGCGACGGGAACACCGGGAATTCTTTCCCGAACATGCAGGGAAAGGATACCTGACCTCGAGGTATGAGGCGGAAACGGGGCTCCTCTGGATGTGGGCGGGATTCTCGTGCTTCCTCTCGAGTGGAGTCAGGTATGTCGGGAACTTCTTCAGTTGCAGGCAAGGGTTGTGAAGGACCCTTTGGAAGTTCCAGATGTTAGGTATGGTTAGCTTCGAGACGCCTCAGAGGAAAAGGGCCTCATCTCGCCTGGAGGGGAGAACCTCCTGGATTTTCTCGAGTTGCGGCAGGTGCTCTTGACTTACTACGGGGACCTCAGGGACCCGCTCTGGTGGCCTCAGGAAAGGCCAGTCCCCATGCGAGTTGCTCTGGGGCCTCTCGGGATTCCTTTCCCGTCGATGCCGGGGCCTAAGACCCTGTGTGGAGTCGGTGCCGGAAACCTGAGGTTTCCTCTCCAGTGCTGACATGGATCTTGGGGTACTTCTAGAGTCCTCCCCAGGGGAGTTAGTCGTCGTCTTGTGTGGGGGCATGAACGTGCGCTTTCCTCCCGAGCTGTAGCAGCAGTGCAACGCTTCCCTTCGCGTGGATCAAGGGATCTGTGGCTTTCCTCGAGGCTTTTCCCACGAGGCTTTCCCACAGGTGTCCCACGTGCCATCGTGGTGTGAGTCGATCCTCGGCTAGAAATTCGAGCAGTGCAGGGAAATCAGGTTTCCCTGAAATGGACTGAGACATCTGGGGACTCTGGGAATGGTGGCACGACCCTGGAGTTCCTCTCGCCTTTCCTGTGGAGAGCGCCTCCTCTTGGGATGCGACAGGAACGCCGGGAATTCTTTCCCGACCACGCAGGGAAAGGATCCCTCCTCTCGAGCTAGGAGGCGGAAACGGGGCTCCTCTGGATGTGGGCGGGTCTCTGGTGCTTCTTCTCGAGTGAGACGAGTATGTCGGGGAACTTCTTGAGTTGCAGCAAGGGTGTGAAGGGTCCTTTGGAAGTTCCAAAGGTTAGGTGTGATTAGCCTCGAGACGCCTAAGCGGAAATAGGCCTCATCTCGCCTAGAGGGGAGAAACCTCCTGGATTTTCTCGAGTTTTGGCAGGTGCTTTCGACTTACGACGGGGTCCTCAGGGACCCGCTCTGGTGGCCTCAGGAAAGGCCAGTCCCCATGCGAGTTGCTCGGGCCTCTCGGGATTCTTCTCCCGTCGATGCCGGGGCCTAAAACTTGTGTGGAGATGGTGCCGGAACCTGAGGATTCCTCTCCAGTGCTGACATGGATCTTGGGGTATTTTCTGGAGTCTACCCAGGGGAGTCAGTCCTCGTCTCGAGTGGGGGCATGCACGTGCGCTTCCTCCCGAGCTGTAGCAGCAGTGTCACGCTTCCCTTCGCCTGGATCAAGGGATCTGTGCCTTTCCCTTGTGGCTCTCCACGAGGCTTTCCCAGGAGGCTTTCCCACAGGGCTGTCCCACGTGCCACCGTGGTGTGAGTCGATCCTCGCTTGAAAGTCGCGGCAGAGGAAAACAGTTTCCCTGGAATGGACTGAGACATCTGGGGACTCTGGAATGGTGGCAAGACCCAGGAGTTCCTCGCTTTTCCTGTTGAGAGCGCCTCCTCTGGAGATGCGACGGGAAGGCCGGGAATTCTTTCCCGACCACGCAGGGAAAGGATCCCACCTCTCGAGCTATGCGGCGGAAACTGGGCTCCTCTGGATGTGGGCGGGACTCTCGTCTTCCTCTCGACTGGAGATGGGTATGTCGAGGAACTTGTTGGTTGCAGCAAGGGTGTG
>NW_017191915.1:0-10551 GCF_001704415.2 Capra hircus
GACTTTTTCCAGCAGAAAAGGCTCAGAAAGAGTGAAAAAGCAGAGCACAAAACCGCAGAATATTTGTTGGGGTACATGCTTAAAAACTTCCAGAGGGGTCCCTGAAGTCTGAGCACGCCTTGCGTATGTCAGCTTCCTTCTATAACCTTGTCACGGGCGGGTTGCTCACACTGGCTCCCGGCAGTCTTAGGCCCCGGCATCGACGGAGAGGAATCCCGAGAGGCCCCGAGCAACTCGCATGGGGACTGGCCTTTCCTGAGGCCACCAGAGCGGGTCCTGAGGACGCCGTCGTAAGTTGAGAGCACCTGCCGCAACTCGAGAAAATCCAGGAGGTTCTCCCCTCCAGGCGAGATGAGGCCCATTTCCTGAGGCGTCTCGAGGCTAATCACACCTAACCTCTGGAACTTCCAAAGGGTCCTTCACACCCTTGCTGCAACTCAAGAAGTTCCGCGACATACCCGTCTCCACTCGAGAGGAAGCACGAGAGTCCCGCCCTCATCCAGAGGAGCGCTGTTTCCGCCTCCTAGCTCGAGAGGAGGGATCTTTCCCTGCGTGGTCGGGAAAGAATTCCGGCGTTCCCGTCGCATCTCAAGAGGAGGCGCTCTCCAGAGGAAAGGCGAGAGGAACTCTAGGGTCGTGCCACCATTCCCAGAGTCCCCCAGATGTCTCAGTCCATTTAGGGAAACCTGTTTTCCCTGCACTGCCTCGACTTTCAAGCCGAGGATCGACTCACACCACGGTGGCACGTGGGACAGCCCTGTGGGAAAGCTTCGTGGGAAAGCCACAGATCCCTTGACCCACTCGACGGGAAGCGTGACACTGCTGCTAGAGCTGGGGAGGAAAGCGCACGTGCATGACCCCACTCGATACGAGGACTGACTCCCTTGGGAGACTCCAGAAGTACCCCAAGATGCATGTCAGCCTGGAGAGGAATCCTCAGGTTCCGCAACCGACTCCACACAAGGTCTTAGGCCACGGCATCGATGGGAGAGGAATCCCGTGAGTCCCCCGAGCAACTCGCATGGGGACTGGTCTTTCCTGAGGCCACCAGAGCGGTCCTGAGGTCCCGTCGTAAGTCGAGAGCAAATGCCGCAACTCGAGAAAATCCAGCAGGTTCTCCCTCCAGGCGAGATGAGGCCCGTTTCCGCTGAGGCATCTCGAGGCTAATCACACCTAACATCTGGAACTTACAAAAGGGTCTTTTCACACCCTTGCTGCAACTGAAGAAGTTCCCCGACATACCCTCTCACTCGAGAGGAATCACGAGAGTCACGCCCTCATCCAGAGGAGCCCCGTTTCCGCCTCCTAGCTAGATAGGAGGGATCCTTCCCCTGCGTGTCGGAAAGAATTCCCGCGTTTCCGTCGCATCCAAGAGGAGGCGCTCTCCACAGGAAAGGCGAGAGGAACTCCAGGGTCATGCACCATTCCCAGAGTCCCCCAGATGTCTCAGTCCATTCCAGGGAAACCTGTTTTTCCTGCACTGCCTCGAATTTCAAGCCGAGGATCGACTCACACCACGGTGGCACGTGGGACAGCCCTGTGGAAAGCCTCCTGGGCAAGCCTCGAGGGAAAGACACAGATCCCTTGATCCACGTGAAGGAAGCGTGACACAGCTGCTACAGCCCGAGAGGAAATCGCACTGCATGCCCCAATTCGAGACGATGACTGACTCCCCTGGGATACTCCAGAAGTACCAAAATCCATGTCAGCATTGGAGAGGAATCCTCAGGTTCTGGCACGACTCCAAACAAGGTCTTAGGTCCCGGCATCAACGGGAGAGGAATACGAGAGCCAACAACTCGTATGGGGACTGGCCTTTCCTGAGGCCACCAGAGCGGGTCCCTGAGGTCCCCGACGTAATCAAGAGCACTGCCGCAACTCGAGAAAATCCAGGAGGTTCTCCCCTCCAGGCGAGATGAGGCCCATTTCCGCTGAGGCATCTCGAGGCTAATCACACCTACCTCTGGAATTCTAAAAGGGTCCTTCACACCCTTGCTGCAACTCAAGAAGTTCCGCGACATACCCGTCTCCACTCGAGAGGAAGCACGAGAGTCCCGCCTCATCCAGAGGAGCGCTGTTTCCGCCTCCTAGCTCGAGAGGAGGGATCTTTCCCTGCGTGTCGGAAGAATTCCCGGCGTTCCCGTCGCATCTCAAGAGGAGGCGCTCTCCAGAGGAAAGGCGAGAGGAACTCTAGGTCGTGCCACCATTCCCAGAGTCCCCCAGATGTCTCAGTCCATTTAGGGAAACCTGTTTTCCCTGCACTGCCTCGACTTTCAAGCCGAGGATCGACTCACACCACGGTGGCACGTGGGACAGCCCTGTGGGAAAGCTTCGTGGGAAAGCCACAGATCCCTTGACCCACTCGACGGGAAGCGTGACACTGCTGCTAGAGCTGGGGAGGAAAGCGCACGTGCATGCCCCACTCGAGAGGAGGACTGACTCCCCAGGGGAGACTCAGGAAGTACCGCAAGATCCATGTCAGCACTGGAGAGGAATCCTCAGGTTCCGCACCGACTCCACACAAGGTCTTAGGCCCGCATCGACAGGAGAGGAATCTCCGAGAGGCCCCCGAGCAACTCGCTTGGGGACTGGCCTTTCCTGAGGCCACCAGAGCGTGTCCCTGAGGTCCCCGTCGTAAGTCGAGAGGAACTGCCGCAACTCGAGAAAATCCAGGAGGTTCTCCCTTCCAGGCGAGATGAGGCCCATTTCCGCTGAGGCTTCTCGAGGCTAATCACACCTAACCTCTGGAACTTCCAAAAGGGTCCTTCACACCTTGCTGCAACTCAAGAAGTTCCCGACATACCCGTCTCCACTCGAGAGGAAGCACGAGAGTCCCGCCCACATCCATAGGAGCCCCGTTTCCGCCTCCTAGCGCGAGAGAAGGATCCTTTCCCTGCCTGTTCTGGAAAAGAATTCCTGGGTTCCCCGTGACATCTCAAGATGAGGTGCTCTCCACAGGAAAGGCCAGAGGAACTCCAGGGTCGTGCCACCATTACTAGAGTCCCCCAGATGTCTCCGTCCATTCCAGGGACTGTTTTCCCTGCACTGCCTCGACTTTCAGCCGAGATCGACTCACTGCACGGTGACACGTGGGACAGCCCTGTGGGAAAGCCTCTAGGGAAAGCCACAGATCCCTTGATCCACTCGTCGGGAAGCGTGACACGGCTGCTAGAGCTGGGGAGGAATGCGCACGTGCATGCCCCACTCGAGACGTGGACTGACTCCCCTGGGGAGACTCCAGAATTACCCCAAGATCCATGCTAGCCCTGGAGAGGAATCCTCAGGTTCCGCAAACGACTCCACACAAGGTCTTAGGCCCCGGCATCGACGGGAGAGGAATCCCTATAGGCCCCGAGCAACTCGCATGGGGACTGGCCTTTCCTGAGGCCACGAGAGCGGGTCCCTGAGGTCCCCGTCGTAAGTCGAGAGCACCTGCCACAACTCGAGAAAATCAGGAGGTTCTACCTTCCAGGCGAGATGAGGCCCATTTCCGCTTAGGTGTCTCGAGGCTAATCACACCTAAACTCTGGAACTTCCAAAGGGTCCTTCACACCCTTGCTGCAACTCAAGAAGTTCCCCGACATACCCGTCTCTCCAATCGCGAGGAAGCACAAAGAGTCCCGACAACATCCAGAGGAGCCCCTTTCCGCCTCCTAGCTCGAGAGGAGGATCCTTTCCCTGCCTGGTCTGGGAAAGAATTCCTGGCGTTCCCGTCGCATCTCAAGATGAGGTGCTCTCCACAGAAAAGGCGAGAGGAACTCCAGGGTCGTGCCACCATTCCCAGAGCCCCCAGATGTCTCCGTCCATTCCAGGGACACCTGTTTTCCCTGCACTGCCTCGACGTTCAAGCCGAGGATCGACTCACACCACGGTCGCACGTGGGATAGCCCTGTGGTAAAACTTCGTGGGAAAGCCTCGTGGGAAAGCCTCGAGGAAAGCCACAGATCCCTTGATCCACGCGAAGGGGAGCGTGACACTGCTGCTACAGCTCGGGAGGAAATAGCACGTGCATGCCCCCACACCAGTCGAGGACTTACTCCGCTGGGAGACTCCAGAAGTACCACAAGGTCCATGTCAGTACTGGAGAGGAATCCTCAGGTTCCGGCACCGACTCAACACAAGGTCTTAGGCCCCGGCATCGACGGGAGAGGAATCCCGAGAGGCCCCCGAGCAACTGGCATGGGGACTGGCCTTTCGTGAGGCCACCAGAGCGGGTCCCTGAGGTCCCGTCGTAAGTCGAGAGCACCTGCCGCAACTCGAGAAAATCCAGGAGGTTCTCCCCTCCAGGAGAGATGAGGCCCATTTCCGCTGAGGCGTTTGGAGGCAAATCACACCTAACCTCTGGAACTTCCAAAGGGTCCTTCACACCCTTGCTGCAACTCAAGAAGTTCCCCGACATCCTCGTCTCCACTCAACAGGAAGCACGAGAGTCCCGCCTACATCCAGAGGAGCCCCATTTCCGCCTCCTAGCTCGAGAGGAGGGATCCTTTCCCTGCGTCGTGGGGAAAGAATTCCCCGCATTCCTGTCACATTTCAAGAGAAGGCGCTCTCCACAGGAAAGGCGAGAGGAACTCCAGGGTCGTGCCACCATTTCCAGAGCCCCAGATGTCTCAGTCCATTCCAGGGAAAACTGTTTTCCCTGCACTGCCTCGACTTTCAATCCGAGGATCGACTCACACCACGGTGGCACGTGGGACAGCCCTGTGGGAAAGCTCGGGGAAAGCCACAGATCCCTTGATCACGCGAAGAAGCGTGACACTGCTGCTACAGCTCGAAGGAAATCGCACGTGAATGCCCCAATCGAGACGAGGACTGACTCCCTGGGGAGACTCCAAAATACCCCAAATCCATGCCAGCCTGGGAGGAATCCTCAGGTTCCGCAGCGTCTCCACACAAGGTCTTAGGCCCCGGCATCGACGGGAGAGGAATCCCGACCCGAGCAACTCGTTGGGGACTGCCTTTCCTGAGGCCACGAGAGCGGGTCCCTGAGGTCCCCGGTGTAGGTAGAGAGCACCTGCCACAACTCGAGAAAATCAGGAGGTTCTCCCCTCCAGGCGAGATGAGGCCCATTTCCGCTGAGGTGTCTCGAGGCTAATCACACCTAACCTCTGGAACTTCCAAAGGGTCTTCACACCCTTGCTGCAAGTCAAGAAGTTCCCCGACATATCCGTCTCCACTCGAGAGGAAACGAGAGTCCCCCCTCATCCAGAGGAGCGCCGTTTCCCCTCCTAGCTCAAGAGGAGGGATCTTTCCCTGCGTGGTCGGGAAAGTATTCCCGGCGTTCCCGTCGCATCTCAAGAGGAGGCGCTCTCCACAGGAAAGGCGAGAGGAACGCCAGGGTCGTGCCACCTTCCCAGAGTCCCCAGATGTCTCAGTCCATTCCAGGGAAACCTGTTTTCCCTGCACTACCTCGACTTTCAAGCCGAGGATCAACTCACAGCACGGTGGCACGTGGGACAGCCCTGTGGGAAGCCTCGTGGAAAGCCACAGATCCCTTGATCCACGCGAAGGGGAGCATGACACTGCTGCTACAGCTCGCGAGGAAAGCGCACGTGCATACCCCCACTCGCGACGAAGACTGACTCCCCTGGGGAGACTCCAGAAGTACCCCAAGATCCATGTCAGCACTGGAGAGGAATCCTCAGGTTCCGGCACCGACTCCACTCAAGGTCTTATGCCGGGCTCCAGCCCCGGTGGATCCAGGGAATTCGAACTGTGGACGGCGTTGTCGTGGAAAGACTTGTTTATTTATTAATGTAAGATTAGATTTGGAACTATAGTGTAGTAAGAAGATTAAGTGGAGGAAGAGGGCTGAATAGCTTGGTTTACGCGGAAGGCCAATAAAATTCCACACAAGGAATTTGCACCACCTACTTTGGGCCACCGGCGCCCGCTTGAATATCTAAGGGTGCCTCGCCTTAAGCTCCCTTTTCGTGCGGGTCTTAACAGCCAGGGCAAGTAAGTAGACCTTGCTAGCCTCCGCACTCCACGTGGAGATTCAGCTGAAGTTAAAGTAAAGAGCAGAGAGAAGGAAAGGTAGAGAAGAAGAAAGAGAGAGAAAGACACGGGGGAGCCAGAGTCCCAAGAAACCAGGCTGAGAGACTAGTTCGAGAAGCTGGTCCGAGAAACTGGCCCCCGGACCCTGGTCTCCTCCTTTATTGTTCACAAGGCCTTTTATATTTTTGATAAAACATGGAGATCAATGGATAACACAAAATTATGTAGCGTTCACAACCCAGATTCTTTCTGTATATCATTTTGTATACAAAAGGTCTCAGGTGATTTACATTATCTTCTGGCCAAGAGGCTTGTTAACACTTTTTGGCTCTGTTCCTTAATGAACGTTAATTTTGTTTCCCCTGAAGTGTTTTTCTTTAATCTGCATCTCCTTAAAGCATTAAAGTTACATCTCTATAGAACAAATGTGCAGTGGGTTATAACAAAGAAGGTACTTAACTCAAAGATATAATGTTGCTAATACCAGGTCTACTACTTGTTTTTCTATATACCAACTATATCTAAAAATAAAGGATATGAAAATTTGGCAGCAAGCATTGACCCAAAAAATGAAACTTTTAATCAGTCCTATTCTAAAGATTTTGACTCCTCGAAAGCTCCTGCATTCCTAGGATGTTTAAGCTTCCTGTGCCTCCTGCGGTCAGGAGGCCTCAAACAATCACAAGCGCAGCTGTAACGAGTCCTACAGGCAGGCTAGAAAGCCATCAGAGGGTTTTTGGATTGAAACACTCTTTCAAATGCAGAAGACTAAACGCGCTGAATTGACTTTTTCCAGAAAGGTCAGAAGAGTGAAAAAGCAGAGCACAAAAACCGGCAGATATTTGTTGGGTACATGCTTAAAAACTTCCAGAGGGGTCCCTGAAGTCTGAGCACGCCTTGCGTATGTCAGCTTCCTTCCTCATAACCTTGTCACGGCGGGCTTGCTCACACTGGCTCCCGGCAGTCTTAGGCCCCGGCATCGACGGGAGAGGAATCCCGAGAGGCCCCGAGCAACTCGCATGGGGACTGGCCTTTCCTGAGGCCACCAGAGCGGGTCCCTGAGGACCCGTCGTAAGTTGAGAGCACCTGCCGGCAACTCGAGAAAATCCAGGAGGTTCTCCCCTCCAGGCGAGATGAGGCCCATTTCCGCTGAGGCGTCTCGAGGCTAATCACACCTAACCTCTGGAACTTCCAAAGGTCCTTCACACCCTTGCTGCAACTCAAGAAGTTCCGCGACATACCCGTCTCCACTCGAGAGGAAGCACGAGAGTCCGCCCTCATCCAGAGGAGCGCTGTTTCCGCCTCCTAGCTCGAGAGGAGGGATCTTTCCCTGCGTGGTCGGGAAAGAATTCCCGGCGTTCCCGTCGCATCTCAAGAGGAGGCGCTCTCCAGAGGAAAGGCGAGAGGAACTCTAGGGTCGTGCCACCATTCCCAGAGTCCCCCAGATGTCTCAGTCCATTTAGGTAAAACCTGTTTTCCCTGCACTGCCTCGACTTTCAAGCCGAGGATCGACTCACACCACGGTGGCACGTGGGACAGCCCTGTGGGAAAGCTTCGTGGGAAAGCCACAGATCCCTTGACCACTCGACGGGAAGCGTGAACACTGGCTGCTAGAGCTGGGGAGGAAAGCGCACGTGCATGACCCCACTCGATACGAGGACTGACTCCCTTGGGGAGACTCCAGAAGTACCCCAAGATGCATGTCAGCCCTGGAGAGGAATCTCAGGTTCCGCAACCGACTCCACACAAGGTCTTAGCACGGCATCGATGGGAGAGGAATCCCGTGAGTCCCCGAGCAACTCGCATGGGGACTGGTCTTTCCTGAGGCCACCAGAGCGGGTCCCTGAGGTCCCCGTCGTAAGTCGAGAGCACATGCCGCAACTCGAGAAAATCCAGCAGGTTCTCCCTCCAGCGAGATGAGGCCCGTTTCCGCTGAGGCATCTCGAGGCTAATCACACCTAACATCTGGAACTTACAAAGGGTCTTTCACACCCTTGCTGCAACTGAAGAAGTTTCCCGACATACCCGTCTCCACTCGAGAGGAATCACGAGAGTCACGCCCTCATCCAGAGGAGCCCCGTTTCCGCCTCCTAGCTAGATAGGAGGATCCTTCCCTGCGTGGTCGGGAAAGAATTCCCGGCGTTCCCGTCGCATCTCAAGAGGAGGCGCTCTCCACAGGAAAGGCGAGAGGAACTCCAGGGTCGTGCCACCATTCCAAGAGTCCCTCAGATGTCTCAGTCCGTTCCAGGGAAACCATTTTTCCCTGCACTGCCTCGACTTTCAAGCCGAGGATGGACTCTCACCACGGTGGCACGTGGGACAGCCTTGTGGGAAAGCCTCGGTGGGAAAGCATCGTGGGAAAGCCTCGAGGAAAGCCACACATCCTTGATCCACGTGAAGGGAAGCGTTACACTGCTGCTACAGCTGGGAGGAAAGCGCACGTGCATGCCCCCACTCGAGAGGAGGACTGACTCCCAAGGGGAGACTCAGGAAGTACCGCAAGATCCATGTCAGCACTGGAGAGGAATCCTCAGGTTCCGGCACCGACTCCACACAAGGTCTTAGGCCCCGGCATCGACAGGAGAGGAATCTCGAGAGGCCCCAGAGCAACTCGCATGGGGACTGGCCTTTCCTGAGGCCATGAGAGCCGGTCCCTGAGGTCCACGTCGTAAGTCGAGAGCACCTGCACAACTCGAAGAAATCAGGAGGTTCTACCTTCCAGGCGAGATGAGACCCATTTCCGCTGAGGTGTCTCGAGGCTAATCAACCTAACCTCTGGAACTTTCTAAAGGTCCTTCACACCCTTGCTGCAACTCAAGAAGTTCCCCGACATACCCGTCTCCACTCGAGAGGAAGCACGAGAGTCCCGCCCAATCCAGAGGAGCGCTGTTTCCCCCTCCTAGCTCGAGAGGAGGAATCTTTCCCTGCGTGTCGGAAAGAATTCCCGGCGTTCCCGTCGCATCTCAAGAGAGCGCTCTCCAGAGGAAAGGCGAGAGGAACTCTAGGGTCGTGCCACCATTCCCAGAGTCCCCAGATGTCTCAGTCCATTTAGGGAAACCTGTTTTCCCTGCACTGCCTCGACTTTCAAGCGAGGATCGACTCACACCACGGTGGCACGTGGGACAGCCCTGTGGGAAAGCTTCGTGGAAAGCCTCGAGGGATCCCACCACGCGAAGGAAGCGTGACACTGCTGCTAGAGCTGGGGAGGAAAGCGCACGTGCATGCCCCCACTCGAGAGGAGGACTGACTCCCCAGGGGAGACTCAGGAAGTACCGCAAGATCCATGTCAGCACTGGAGAGGAATCCTCAGGTTCCGGCACCGACTCCACACAAGGTCTTAGGCCCCGGCATCGACAGGAGAGGAATCTCGAGAGGCCCCCGAGCAACTCGCTTGGGACTGGCCTTTCCTGAGGCCACCAGAGCGTGTCCCTGAGGTCCCCGTCGTAAGTCGAGAGCACTGCCGCAACTCGAGAAAATCCAGGAGGTTCTCCCCTCCAGGCGAGATGAGGCCCATTTCCGCTGAGGCTTCTCGAGGCTAATCACACCTAACCTCTGAAACTTCCAAAGGGTCCTTCACACCTTGCTGCAACTCAAGAAGTTCCCCGACATACCCGTCTCCACTCGAGAGGAAGCACGAGAGTCCCGACACATCCATAGGAGCCCCGTTTCCGCCTCTAGCTCGAGAGAAGGGATCCTTTCCCTGCCTGTTCTGGAAAGAATTCCTGGCGTTCCCGCATCTCAAGATGAGGTGCTCTCCACAGGAAAGGCGAGAACTCCAGGGTCGTGCCACCATTCCTAGAGTCCCCCAGATGTCTCCGTCCATTCCAGGGACACCTTTTTTCCCTGCACTGCCTCGACTTTCAAGCCAGGATCGACTCACACCACGGTGGCACGTGGGACAGCCCTGTGGGTGGGAAAGCTAAGCCCGAGGAAAGCCACAGATCCCTTGATCCACGTGAAGGGAAGCGTGACACTGCTGCTACAGCTCGGGAGGAAAGGCACGTGATGCCCCCACTTCGAGACGAGGACTGACTCCCTGGGGAGACTCCAGAAGTACCCCCAATCCATGTCAGCACTGGGAGGAATCCTCAGTTCCGGCACGACTCCACACAATAGGCCCCGGCATCGACGGGAGAGGAATCCGAGAGTGCCCCGAGCAACTCGTGGGGACCTGCCTTTCCTGAGGCCACCAGAGCGGGTCCCTGAGGTCCCCGTCGTAAGTCGAGAGCACTGCCCAACTCGAGAAAATCCAGGAGGTTCTCCCCTCCAGGCAGATGAGGCCCATTTCCGCTGAGGCTTCTCGAGGCTAATCACACCTAACCTCTGAACTTCCAAAGGGTCCTTCACACCCTTGCTGCAAACTCAAAGTTCCCCGACATACCGTCTCCACTCGAGAGAAGCACGAGCCTCCCTCAACATCCAGAGGAGCGCCGTTCCGCCTCCTAGCTCAGAGGAGGGATCTTTCCTTGCGTGTTCGGGAAAGAATTTCCCGTTTCCGTCGCATCTCAAGAGGAGGCGCTCTCCACAGGAAAGGCGAGAGGAACGCCAGGGTCG
>NW_017191916.1:0-10550 GCF_001704415.2 Capra hircus
GTGGGATTGCTGGATCTTCTGGTACCTCTGTTTTTCTGAGGAATCTCCATACTGTTCTCCATGGTGACTGCACCAACTCATGCTTGCTCTTTCTGAATGTTGTCTTATGTGAAGCCCATGAGCATTTTATTTTATTTCATTGTATTTTGATTTATTTTGCTTCTGGGTGTTTTGTTTGTTTGTTTATTAAAATCAGTAATAAAACACCCAGGATCCCGATACTTTGAGTATCTTTCTAAGTTTGAAAACTTTAATCAGTTTCATCTGCCATTTTATCTTACTGAGCAATGTTGACATTCTCTGGATAATCCACCAGCTTTCTCCTCACCTCCCCCACCAAGCCCTGGCCACTCTGCATTTACACAAAGGGAAGGTGGCACTCTCCCATAATGAGCCATCGTGTTGTCCATAGGTTACACTTGACAACATGAAAACTAAGGCTCAGAGGGGAATGAAGGTGTCCTGTGTTAGTGCTCAGTGAGGAAAGAGGCCTGCTCTATCCTTTGGGGACTCAGGGCGAAGGGAAGAGAGAGTTGAAGGAGGTACAGCAGCATAAGTGCACCTGTCAGACAGTATTCTGTGACAGGTAAGCAGGGACTTGAAGGAAGTGAAGGAATAAAGCAGGGGCTATGGAGATAGGACATTCCATACAGGGAGAGTGGCAAGTGCAAAGCCTGAGGGAGGCAGATGCAGTGAGCATCCTGAACACAGTGAGCAGGAGGAAAGAGGTGGAAGATGACTGCGCAGAGGGGTATTGGGCCAGATCGTGGAGCTTCGTGGACCACGTGGAAGAGGCTTCCAGAAGAAGGGTGTAAACCAGAGCCATATGACATGCTGTGGTGCTTGCAGGAGCAGGAGGAATTGGTATCTTCACAAGGGCAGGCACCATTAGGTAGCCAGTAACCAATGCCTGGTTAGATGGGCGCAGGAGAAGAGGATGATGGGTAGCTTTCTGGAAGAGCCAGTACACTCGGAGGTCAGAAGAGAAAGAAGGTCTTGCTGGGGGAAAGAGTGAATGATTTTTTTTTTAATGGAGGAATCAACAGCATATTTTTAGCCTGAAAGGAATAATCCAGTAGAGGAAAAAAACTGTGGTTTTGTTCTCCCTTAATATGTATGTTTTCTACAGGTGCTCCTGCCTTGTATCACCCACATCTTTCTCGCACGTGATTCCAAGCCATTGTGGTGTAAATAGCTCTGCTGTACTCTTTTGAGTGTCACGGGAGGAAACGTGATAAACTCTCTGTGTCTCTAGTCTAATAGTCTATAGTCTGTGTCTATGTCTAATAGTCCTTGGGGGCTTCCCTTGTGGCTCAAACAGTAAA
Source organism: Capra hircus (assembly GCF_001704415.2). NCBI lineage: Eukaryota > Metazoa > Chordata > Mammalia > Artiodactyla > Bovidae > Capra > Capra hircus. The sequence goes on from NW_017191916.1 coordinate 1,326, forward strand.
GAATCTGCATGTAATGCAGGAGACCTGGGTTCCATCCCTGGGTCAGGAAGATCCCCTGGAGAAGGGAGTGGCTACTCACTCCAGTATTCTTGCCTGGAGAATTCCAATTTTATTGGGCTCCAAAATCAATGCAGATGGTGACTGTAGCCATAAATTAAAAGACACTTGCTCATTGGAAGAAAAGCTATGACAAACCTAGGCAGTGTATTAAAAAGCAGAGATATCACTTTGCCGACAAAAGTCTGTATAGTCAAAGCTATGGTTTTTTTTCACTAGACATGTATGGATGTGAGAGTTGGACCATAAAGAAGGGTGAGCATGGAAGAATTAATGCTTTCAAACTGTGATACTAGAGAAGACTCTTGAGAGTTCCTTGGACACAAGGAGATCAAACCAGTCAATCCTAAAGAAAATAAACCCTAAATATTCATTGGAAGGACTGATGTTGAAGCTGAAGCTCCAATACTTTGGCCACCTGATATGAAGAGCCAGCTCATTGGAAGAGACCCTGATGGTGGGGAAGATTGAAGGCAGGAGGAGAAGGAGATGACAGAGGATGAGATGCCTGGATGGCATCCCTGACTCAGTGGACATGAATTTGAGCCAACTCCGGGAGGTGGTAAAGATCAGGGAAGCCTGGCGTGCTGTAGTCCATGGGGTCACAAAGAGTTGGGCATGACTGAGCAACTGAACAGTGACACTACAAAAGCCGTGAGAAAAGCAAGCTATTTTTTTTTTAATGAGACTTTTGCTTTGTTTTGTTTTTTGGCTGGTCTGGGTCTTGGTTACTGTGCTCAGTCTTTCTCTAGTTGTAGTGAGCGGGGACAACTCTTCCGTGATATGCGGGCTTCTCATTGCAGTGGCTTCTTGTTGCAGAGCACAGGCTCCAGGGTGTGCAGGCTTCAGTAGTTGTAGCTCACAGGCTATAGAGCCTGTGGGCTCAGTAGTTGTGGTGCATGGGCTTAATTGCTCATTGGCATGTGATATCTTCCCAAACCCATGTTCCCTCCGTTGACAGGCAGATTCTTAACCCCTGGATCACCAGGGAAGTCCCGAGAGATTTTAAATTAACCATGAAAAACTATGTTATCAGGGCTTTAAAAGTCCCAACATGTTTATGAATACAAATATTCTTATTTTCAGTGAAGGTTTAAAATGTATCATCCAAGGATTTTTAAAGGTTCTAAATGGCATCTTCCAGATTTCTCAACTTTCTGATACCATAGTAAATTTCTTATGGAAGAACAGAAGAAGATGCTCTTGTTTGACAGAATATAATTCAGGGTCTTATTTACACAATGGAGTGTGAACCTTACTGTTTAATCATCTAGTCTCTAAAATAGATGCATCTCCCATGTTCAGCAGCACAGAATGTCAGCATTTTCAACAACTTGTCAGAGACTCTGAGCACCTACTGGCTGCCATTTGGGTAAGAGCCACTATGATCTGAGATAACAGGGGAAATGTGCTCACTGTCCTTGTAGGTTTCTCAGAGTTGTAGCCCTCTGTCAGGTTATATCACCAAAAAGCAAGGGCACTACACACTCCAAGTGTGTGCTGACTTGCCTCTCCTCACAAATGCCTTCACTGAGTTAAAGCTTAAAATTTAGTTTGTGTATAGTGAAGATTTGTGTAAACAAACAAAAGCCTAATGGAAAAGTTTCTGTCTTCTGTATTTTTGCCTTTTTACTAACTCAGTTCACATCCCTTATGTAGACAGCCACATCAAGAATTCTTCCCATATATTAGAATCAAGAAAGTGTGGTTGTAGTTTTTCGTTTTTTTGTTTTTTTTCCCCCTCTGGATGATCTTATATGCTTTCATTTTTCAAAAATGAACACAGTAGACCATTGTGTTTCCATTAATATGTTTCCTTGAATATGGTTCAGAATTTGTCTGGTTAGACTACTCCTCTCCAGGATCGAGCTTTCCTGGTCCTCAGAGAGTAAAGAATCTGCCTGTAGTGTGGGAGAACCCACATATTGAACCTGGAGTCTCCAGAATCTGGCAAAACACATGCACCCATTTTTCTAGGTACTTTCTTTTATCAAAAAACTATTTTAACCTGCCACATTTTATATATTCTGAGTTCTAGGAGATTCAGCCTTTGAGAATCAAATACTTCTAAATAAACAGAAATAAAAACAAATATAATAAATATAAATTACTATAATGAATGTAAATATATGATAAATGCATAAGTGTGAATGACTATGTTCATGTGAATGACTAGAGGAAGATTTTGGTGGCTGTGTTTTTCATCGTCCTGTGCGTTTGCCTTGTGAGGAGGCCATATAGGGCCAGGCTTACAGCTTGGGCTGAGGAGATGTTGTCTGTGTCTGGCTGGATCTGCCACTCACTCTGACCCCAAGTGAGTAATTTGACCATTTTAAGTTTCAGTTTCTTCATGGTTAAAGTTGGGTAACAACAATATTTACCTCAGGAGGTTATTCTGAGATGCGTGTGTGTGTGTGTGTGTGTGTGTGTGTGTGTGTGGTGTGTGTGTGATATTTTTGTTTCCTTTGCCTTGAAATAAGCACACAGCCTTCTCCTCTGGACCCATCTTTCCTTACCTACAGCCTTTCCAAACCTAAGAAACAAGCTGTTTCTTCCTGCAGTAGCTCATCCATGAATTATAATGGCCTACATTTATAGGACATTAGACAGTTATCAAAGAGATCCTGAATCTAGGGGATTAACTTGACAACTTGAATGCGTTTTCTTATGAAGAACGATCCATCTCTTTGGACCCACCTTTTCTCCACAATAACAGTTTCAGGAAACGCTGATGTACATCATCTCTGCTTATTGGCTTTATACTCATGAGAGAAATAGATTTGCAGCTTTTAGAGCATAAGCACAAAACATATTTATCTAATTGTCATGGGATCTTGGACTCTGGACTATGAATAGTCCCCAAAGTTGAGCGGGTCTTGTTAATTAAGTGGCAGACTCCCTCACGTGTCCTCTGCGCTGAGTGGCGCATGTGGTGTGGGCTGCACAGAGGCGCCTTCCACCAGCCCAGCATCCCAGAGGCGGGTCCCACAGGCCAGTCCCTCAGAGTTCTGAGGTTCCTGTAAAGTCTAGTCAGAAGAGTCGAAGTCGCTGTGAGCTGTTCTAACTGTGTCGTCACCCATGGAGGCGCGGATGTGGTTGCTTTTCTCACAAAGTCAGACTGTTAGCGTTAAAGTTCAGAAATCCAACTCAAATTCAGAAATACGTCCCTGACAACACTTAAGTTCTTTCCACCTGTAGTCATAAGAAATATTGTGGTTGATTGTTTCTACTGTATTTTCAGGATTTGTGTGGGTGTGTGGGTGTGTGATCATCGCGGTTATAAAGCAGGGCGGGCGAGCCGGGACTCAGTCCACTAGGCATCTATACCTGCTTGTCTCCTGGAGCCGCACCCCCGTCCCCGCCCAGCCTCCGTCCAGAGCCCCTCCCCGCTCTTTCGGATTAAAATATTTTCACTGAACTTAATAGGCTGACAATAGAAAACTAAAAAGAAACTAAATGTTTTTCAGATGACATCTTTGGTAGGCTAATTCTAAGAAGTGCAGCTTCTAGTCAGCAACCTAAGCAAAGAAAATGTGAACGAAAACAAACCATGTGAAAATGAAAACTCTTCTCTCATCACTTCCAGTGGTTTTGAAAAAACAGCATCACCAAAAGCAGAGAGACAAGAAAGAAGGAAAGCTAGCATTATTTTTTAGACCGAAGAGTCCAGGTGACTCTGCTAAGCTGGTGGTGGAGGAGAGCACGGCTCTCAGCCTGTGGTTGGAAGACTCTTCTCTGCTCCAGACCTGATGCTCGAACCCGGCTCCTGGGACACTCACTTAGACTGGATTATTACTGCTCAGTGTTAGAGGAGTGGCTCCCTTCCCTTTCAACTGAATGACAAGCAGCAACATATGTATGGCTTTTGTTTCTGTTGGGAGACTGACTAACAAGGTACAGTATTAAAGGAATGCTCTTAATCAAGGGCGCAAGCCATATTTAGAAAGAATCATCATGAATCTTGCAAGAGTTATATCTCTGCACCACCATCCACAGACCCCCATCCCCATCCTCACTGGAAGTTAAATCAAGTCTCACGAATTAAACTCAAATGCCAAAGCCCCTGGTTTCTTCCTTGTTCACCAGGCTGCTTTCTCTCTTTGTGAAGTGAAAGTCGCTCAGTTGTGTTCGACTCCTTGCGGCCCCATGGACTAGTCCATGGAATTCTCCAGACCAGAATACTGGCATGGATAGCCTTTCCCTTCTCCAGGGATCTTCCCAACCCTAGGGATCAAACCCAGGTCTCCCGCATTGTGAGTGGATTCTTTACCAACTGAGCTATCAGGGAAGCCCTTTGTGAAGGAGGTCCTATTCCCTTCTCCTTTCCAAATTGGACGTGTAGTTCATTTTGTTATTTGAAATGTTATCACCACTATGCTGTTTCACTTAGTATCTAGTTATGTAATGAACTTCTTTTTCCTACACAGTTTAAAATTTTTTAGGAATCATTTGACTGAGGGGTGAGGCAGAAGGGAAAGGGGTTATCAGCAGGCTTGCACTTGGAGTTCATGGGCTATCCCAGTGCCCAGAGGAAGGCCTGAGCAGGAGGGGACTGGGGCCTTTCCATCCCCTCTTCCTTCAGTAGTTTTCCTCTTACTTCTGCCAGCTCACCTCCAGGACACTTTTTTTTTCTCCTGCCTAAAGTGTGGGGGGAAAGTCTTGTCAGAGTTTTGTTGAAAGAGAACTGGCATTTGAGAGAAGCATTTGCTAGGAGGCTTAGGATAGATGGGCTTGCCCAGAGAGCTGCCCACAAGTGCCTGCATCTCCTGCTTCCAAGCAAGCACATCCTGGGGAACTGACCTGAAACAGAGCCACCTGGCATGGGAGCTGCTTTTCCAAAATTCCTCTGCACCTGACTTTGGGAATCCTCTCGGCCATCTGGCACCCAGGGCCCAGCTCCAGGCTCAGCCGCCGTGTGTGCAGCCAAGAGTCTGGGAAGACAGGAACCACTTGCCCCATCAGTCATGTTCATATCCACAGCCTGAACCAGTAGGGTGGAGGAGCCCTGGTCTCAGTGGGGAGTCCTAGGGCAACAGGATCCCCGCAGCACTCCCAGGTTATTCTATACAGAGTCCTTGCTCTCAGCCCCATTTCCCCTTCTAAGGAAAGTATGGAAAACTAAGATTTCTCTTTGAAACCTCTAAGGAACAACTGCCCTGAACCCTGAGCTGGGGCAACATCCTTGGCGTCTGCGCACACCTGTGAATCTTACCTGGGTTTCAGGGCCCTCAGTCCTGCGTTGACTCAGGCATCCTGACCACACTCTCTAGTCCTCCTGCTGTAGGAATGGCCACAGTTGTTTTCTGTGTAAAACTTAAAATGTTTGTATTAGACTGAGCTTTCTGTGATACTTAGAAAATAAGATAGTAAGAAAAGATGCTTTGGGTCTAAATACTTGTGAAGCACATTTAAAAAAAAATAACAAAATGCCTTAAAGAATTCTAAGTAAATTTAAGAGAGGATCTACTGGATTTTCACTAACTGCTTAAAAAAAGAGAGAGAGAGAGATTTACTTTGATCCATCGTGCCATTCTGTGAGCTGTAACAGTAACCTCATAGCTGCTGCACTCAATGATTTGCTTCATTCTGTTGTTTAAAAACAGGGATTCATTCAGCTGGATAGGAGATGAATTCTGTCATTAGAAACTTTGCCATCGGGTTTAAGAAATATATTTATAACTCATTTCTTTCAGGGAACAGGTTTCAAGATCTCCATAAGTCTTTTATTAAGATAAATCACAGCTTTGTCAATTTCTCAAGAAGTACTCTATTTTTAACTCCCAAGGAGAATCACAATAATAAAAATAAATTAACCTAGTAGGTTATTTTCTTTCAATGGCACCTGTTTCTATTAGTAGAATTCCAGCCTACATATTTCTTGGGCTTCACTGGTGGCTTAGGCAGTAGAGAATCTGTCTGCAATGCAGGAGATATGGGTTCAATCCCTGGGTTGAGAAGATCCCTTTGAGAAAGGAATGGCAACCTATTCCAGTATTCTTGCCTAGAGAATTCCATGGACAGAGGAACTTGGAAGGCTATAGTCCTTGGAGTCACAAAGAGTCGGACACAACTGAGCAACTAATACACATATTTCTTACTATTTGCATAGTAGAAGCAATCATTCATAACATTTTATAGCATTTATAAAGAACTTTTAGTGCCTTTTTTAAAAAAAGCTGCACTAGGTCTTAGTTGCACACATGGGATCTTTAACTGTGGCATGCAAGCTCTTACTTGCAGTGTATGGGATCTAGTTCACTGACCAGAAATTGAACCCAGGCCCCTGCATTGGGAGAAGCCACTGGATCACCAGGGAAGCCCTCTAAAGAACTTTTAAAGTGAAGCTTTTTGGATCTTTGCAGCAGCTCTGGGCAGTCCTAGTAGTGATACTGTTCTGAATTCTTGAGCCCCTGTCCTCCCTGAGGGACACAAGGGGCCAAGTGAGCAGATGCTACCCCAGCATCAGACCAGCAGGCCAGACTTGCTATGCAACCTCCCTTCCAATGATGTCCTCTTTTAATTGTTCCTCTGGTAAATTCAATACTGTTTTCCTTGAAGTATGTGTTTAAAAGGAAATCCTAGATGTGTTCAAACATTACTGCTCAGTCTCTATTTTCTGTCTTCAAATGACTGGTTCCCATGCTTGATGAAGCTCAATTAAAAAACAAACAAACAAACCTGTCCCAAGTATTCATCGTATAGATTTCCATGCCTGGGAAACATAATGTAGAAACTGAATCTGAGATCATTTTAAACAAACATATGAATTCTTATATGATACTGCTTATTTCATTAATGATTCTAATTTATGTAGTAGTGCCATCCTCATTTATATAATGGAGCCAATCTCAGCACCCTCACCTGAATATGATGGCTATTTCTTTATTGTCCTGTGTGTAAGACTCCTTTAGTATGCCTACAAATATAAACGTGCTTCTGTCCTATTCCATTCAACCTTCTTGATTCCAAGTTAAGAGCCACTGGATGAATTCACCTCTAGTTCTATTATGTTTTTAAAATCAAGTATCAGTACATTCCTGTCTATATGATATTATTTTTCTCTAATAAATCAAATCCTTCATGATACTTGCTCACCTACTATAGATGCACTGTAGTGATCTTTGTAAGTCTTTGTTTATATCATGTGTTTTCTCCCCACCTAGAGTAAAAGATGTTGAAAGGTTGTAGACAGAAAAAGGGAAAGTCACTCTATAAAATAAAACTAAGACATGACTGGAATTGTATTTATTCTGTTTTTTGATTTGTGTTTCTCTGACTTTAAACACTCTTTTGTCAGAATACACAAATCACCTAATAAATTTTAATAATCTTCCTCTTAAGTTTGAACAAAATAGTGAGCTTCCAACTTAGAGAATCTGCTTTTCCTTCTGCCTGTAATCAGGTACCAGAGTCTACAAGAATCTCGGTGTTCAGCATTCAAAGCCTAACCATCAAGACAGATCCACTGAGGGGTGCATATATGTGGGGGCTGCTGGTGGAGTTGGGGCCATCTTTCACTCTCCTCATCACACATGGTCACAGCCACAGCTGTTGTAATCCAACGAGTACACTTGGGCCTAACACAGGAGTTCCAGGTGCAGCATTGTTCTTGCTCAGACCAGGAGCTCAGGCCACACAGGGGGTTACCAGCAGCTGTCAGCCCACAGCCAAGTGTAACAAGCCAAGCTGTTCCCTCTTTGCTCATTTTCCCTTCAAGATAAAACACCAGGTTGTGCACCAGGAAGGGAAGGGTTTGGTGGACATGATGAGTCCATGTGATGCTGTCTTATGTTTTGTTGAATGTTTGAGGATTATCACTTGGGACTACAGAGTTAGTAAATGCTATTTTAAATGAAAAGTTGGGTTAGACCTTAAAATAGCGTTTTGAATTGAGTTAGTCTAATATAGTGTAAGTGCAAGATATTCAAATTATCCAAATTGGGCCACAATTAAACAGCTTTATTTAGAAAAAGTTAGAACTTGTATCTGCATTTAAAAGATATTTTCCCTTCCATTTCTCTGTGTCGAAATCTTATTGAACAACAAGTATTATATTATGGTTTGGTTTATGTTCTGTCTTTTTGATGAAAGTAAATCTTCAAGTACATGTGTAGAATGAGAAGGAATAGTTATTTACTAACCACAATTATAACAGCATAATTGTGGTTGCTGCTGCTGCTAAGTCACGTCAGTCATGTCTGACTCTGTGTGACCCCATAGACTGCAGCCCACCAGGCTCCCATCCCAGGATTCTCCAGGCAAGAATACTGGAGTGGGTTGCCATTTCCTTCTCCAGTCATGAAAGTGAAAAGTGAAAGTGAAGTCGCTACAGTAGTAAGCTACAGTCCATGGGGTCGTGAAGAGTCAGACATGACTGAGCGACTTCACTTTCACTTTCACTTTCATGCACTGGAGAAGGAAATGGCAACACACTCGGTATTCTTGCCTGGAGAATCCCAGGATGGGAGCCTGGTGGGCTGTGGTCGGGGTCACAAAGAGTCGGATACAACTGACACAACTCAGCAGCAGCAGCAACCACAATTTTGCTGTTATAAGGACAGAAAATAATTAAATCACATTAACAATGAGATGAAAGTATGTTAGTCCCTCAGTTGTGTCCAACTCTTTGTGACCCCATAGACGATAGGCTGCCAAGCTCCTCTGTCCATGGAATTCCCCAGGCAAGAATAGTGGAATACATCACCATTCCATTCTCCAGGGGATCTTCCTGACCCAGGGGTTGAACTCAGGTCTCCAGCATTGTGGGCAGATTCTTTACCATCTGAGTCATAGAAGAGAATTAAATCACATTAACAATGAGATGAAGCCTCCGTTCAATTTTCATATTTATGTGTTTGTACATAAGATTGAAAATGAGAAAAGGCTGAGCTGATACTCTTTCACATCGATTAGAAGCTAAAATTTTTAACCTTTTTTTCCCCTCAACATTAGTGAAAATTCTAAGAGATAAATAGACTTTACTTATATCTTTTCTCATTTATGAGCTTGTGGGTCTTTAACCTTTTCTCAAAGAATTTGATCCAAATGAAAATGCTATTCTAAACTTCATACTTTCTTTAAAGTTAGTCCTTCTAACTATTTCTCTTACCTGGTGCTTTTTTGTCAGAAAGCAAAAATAAGCATGAAAACCTGACCAATGAAAAGCAG
>NW_017191917.1:0-10550 GCF_001704415.2 Capra hircus
CAGCAGCAGCAGCAGCAGTTCCTTTCTTAGGGCAGTTTATCCCTGAGATTGGGACCTGGAAAGGCAGAGCCACCTCCACACACACGTCTTTTTTGTCCCCTTTCCTCTGGAGGAGAGCTCTAGTGAGCCTAGGTCTGTCGGGAAAATTCTTGGCTTTGACGGGATCACACCGGTGTGTGAACCTGCATACCCGACCTAGGGGCACAGGGCACCTGTTTTGCTCGAGTGGGTCTGGAGGGGTGCAGCATAGCAAGAGCTTAAAAATCCATCAATTTGTCTTTTTTTTTTACTCAGAGAGAACGAGTTTGCTCCACCTCCACCCTTTGGCAGTGTGGAGGGAAGAGGCACCACCCTCTCCAAAGGGGACGTAGGGCCTACCAGGAGAGAAAGGCCCTTGAGGAGCTGAGCCCAGGTAGGCAGCCAGTGATGTCAAGCACACTCCGCTGCTTGCTTCTTCATGGGCACTCCACGATCTGCTAGGAATGTCTTTGCAAGGATCTCAAAGGGAAGGGATACATGTGTCTTCAAGTCCTCTGAGCAGATCTGGAGGTCTTGAGTTGTATAAGCAAACCTGTTCCTTCCAAATAGAGGCTTGCAAACACACCCCCGGTGGTTGCCTCTTCTTCCCCGAAGAAGTCTGTCTTCCCCACATGCTGCGAACTCCCTGTCCCAACCTCCAAGAATAGCGCTTCTTGCCATTCCTTTCTTAGAGGCAGTTATCCCTGAGCCTGGGGCCGTAGGGAGTAGCCCCACACTCACAGGGAAAGGCAAAGACTCCTCCATACATCTCCTCTATCCCCTTTGCTCTGGAGGAGAGCTCTAGTGAGCCTAGGTCTTTCAGGAAAATTCTTGGCTTGGACAGGATCTCACCCTGTTTGTGAACCTGCATATCCAACCAGGGGCCACAGAGCACCTGTTTCAGTAAAGTGGGCCCTGAAAGGGTGCAGCCTAGCAAGAGCTTGAAAATCCATTCAATTGCTGTTTTTGTACCTCTGACAGAGCGAGCTTGGCTCCACACTTTGGCAGTGAGGAGAAAAGAGGCATGACACCCTCCCCAAGGGGACATGGGGCCTACTTCGAGAGGAAGCTGCAAACTCGAGAAAATCCAGGAGGTTCTCCCCTCCAGGCGAGATGAGGCCCATTTCTGCTGAGGCATCTCGAGGCTAATCACAACTAACCTCTGGAACTTCGAAAGGGTCCTTCACACCCTTGCTGCAAGTCAAGAAGTTCTCCGACATACCCATCTCCACTCGAGAGGAAGGACGAGGGTCCCACCCACATCCAGCGGAGCCCCGTTTCTGCCTCGTAGCTCGAGAAGAGGGATCCTTTCCCTTCGTCGTTGGGAAAGAATTCCCGGGCTTCCCGTCGCATCTCAAGAGGAGGCACTCTCCACAGGAAAGGTGAGAGGAACTCCAGGGCCTTGCCAGCATTCCAAGAGTCCCCCAGATGTCTCCGTCCATTCCAGAAGAACCTGGTTTCCCTTCACTGCCTCGACGTTCACGCCGAGGATAGACTCACACCACCGTGACATGTGGGACAGCCCTGTTCGAAAGCCTCGTGGGAAAGCCTCGATGCAAAGCGACTGATCCCTTGAACCACATGTCGGCAAGCGTGACACTGCTGCTACAGCTTGTGAGGAAATCGCAGGTGCATGCCCCCACACGAGATGAGGACTGACTCCCCTGGTGAGACTCCAGTAGTATGGAAAGATTCATGTCAGCACTGGAGAGGCATCCTCAGGGTCTGGCCCCGACTCCACACAAGGTCTTAGGCACCGGCATCGATGGGAGAGGAATCCCTATAGGCCCCATGGTAACTCGCATGGGGACTGGCCTTTCCTGAGGCCACCAGAGCGAGTCCCTGAGGTCCCCGTCTTAACTCGAGAGCACCTACCACAACTCGGTAAAATCCAGGAGGTTCTCCCCTCCAGGCGAGATGAGGCCCATTTCCGCTGAGGTGTCTCGAGGCTAATCACACCTAACCTGTGGAACTTCCAAAGGGTCCTTCACACCCATGCTGCAACTCAAGAAGGTCCCCGACAAAACCCGTCTTCACTCGAGAGGAAGCACGGGGGTCCCGCCCACATCCAGAGGAGCCCCATTTCCGCCTCGTAGGTCGAAATGAGGGATCCTTTCCCTCCTTCATCAGGGAAAGGATTCCCGCCGTTCCCGCCGCATCTCAAGAGGAGGCGCTCTCAACAGGAAAAGCGAGAGGAACTCCAGGGTCGTGCCAACATTCCAAGAGTCCCCCAGATGTCTCAGTCCATTACAGGGAAACCTGTTTTCCCTGCACTGCCTCGACATTCACGCGGAGGATTGACTCACACTACAGTGGCACGTGGGACACCCCTGTTGGAAAGCCTCGTGGGAAAGCCTCGAGGGAAAGCCACAGATCCTTTGATCCATGTGAATGGAAGCGTTACACTGCTGCTACCTCTCGGAAGGAAAGCGCACGTGCATGACCCCACTCGAGCCGAGGACTGACTCCCCAGGGCAGATTCCAGAAGTACCCCTAGATGCATGTCAGCCCTGGAGAGGAATCCTCAGGTTCTGAACACAACTCCACACAAGGTCTTAGGCCCTGGCATCGACGGGAGAGGAATCCTGAGAGGACCCCTAGCAACTCGCATGGCGACTGGCCTTTCTTGAGGCAACCAGAGCGGGTCCCTGAGGTCCCTGTCGTAACTCGATAGCACCTGCCACAACTCGAGAAAATCCAGGAGGTTCTCCCCTTCAGGCGAGATGAGGCCCATTTCCGCTGAGGCGTCTTGAGGCTAAACACACCTAACCTCTGGAACTTCCAAAGGGTCCTTCTCACACTTGCTGCAACTCAAGAAGTTCCCCGACATACCCGTCTCCACTCGAGAGGAAGCACGAGAGTCCCGCCCACATCCAGAGGAACCTGGCTTCCACCTCGTAGCTCTAGATGACGGATTCTTTTCCAGCTTCGTCTGGAAAGAATTCTCGGCCTTCCCGTCGCACCCCAAGAGGAGGCACTCTCAACAGGAAAAGGGAGAGAAACCCCAGTGTCGTGCCACAATTCCAAGGGACCCCCAGATGTCAGTCCATTCCAGAGGAACTTGCTTTCCCTAAACTGCCTCTACTTTCACGCCGAGGATCCACTCACTACACCATGGAACGTGGGTCAGCCCTGTGGGAAAGCCTCGTCGGAAAGCCTCGAGGGAAAGCCACAGATCCCTTGATCCACGCGACGGGAAGTGTGACACTGCTGCTACAGTTCCTGAGGAGAGCTCACGTGCATGCCCCCACATGAGATGAGCACAGACTCCAAAGGGGAAAGTCCAGAAGTAAGCCAAGATCCATGTCAGCACTGAGGAGGAATCCTCAGGTTCCAGCGCCGACTCCACAAAAGGTCTTAGGCCCCGACATCGACCAGAGAGGAATCCCGAAAGGCGCCCTTGCAACTCCCATGGGCACTGGCCTTTCCTGAGGCCACCAGAGGGGGTCCCTGAGGTCCCTGTCGCAACTCGAGAGACCGTGCCCAATTCTAGAAAATCCAGGACGTTCTCCCCTGCAGGCGAGATAAGGCCCATTTCCTCTGAGGCGTCTGGAGGCTCATCACACCTAAATTCTGGAAATTCAAAAGGGTCCTTGCTGCAACTCAAGAAGTTCCCCGACATACCCGTCTCCACTCGAGAGGAAGCACGAGGGTCCCGCCCACATCCAGAGGAGACTCCGTTTTGGTATCGAAGCTCGAGATTAGGGATCCTTTCCCTGCTTGGTCAGGAAATAATACACGCCATTCCGCTCGCATTTCAAGGGGAAGCGCTCTCCACAGGAAAGGCGAGAGGAACTCCAGGGTCGAGCCACCATTCACAGAGTCACCCAGAGGTCTCAGTCCATTCCAGAGGAAACTGTTTCCCCTGCACTGCCTCGAATTTCACTGCGAGGATCGACTCACACCACGGTGGCACGTGGGATAGCCCTGTGGGAAAGCCTCGTGGGAAATCCTCTTGGGAAAGCCTCGAGGGAAAGCCACAGATCCATTGATCCACGCGAAGGGAAGCATGACACTGCTGCTACAGCTCGGGAGGAAAGCGCACGTGCATGCCCCCACTCGAGACAAGGACTGACTCCACTGGGGAGACTCCAGAAGTACCCCAAGATCCATGTCAGGACTGGAGAGGAAACCTCAGGTTCTGGCACCATCTCCACACAAGGTCTTAGGCCCCGGCATCAAAGGGAGAGGAATCCCGAGAGGCCCCCGAGCAATTCGCATGGGGACTGGTCTTTCCTGAGGCCACCAGAGCAGGTCCCTGATGTCCCGGTCGTAAGGTGTGAGCACCTGCCTCAACTGGAGAAAATCCAGGTGGTTCTTCCCTCCAGGCGAGATGAGGCCCATTTCTGCTGAGCCATATCCAGGCTAATCACACCTAACCTCTGGAACTTCCAAAGGGTCCTTCACATCCTTGCTGCAACTCAAGAAGCTCCCCGACATACCCGTCTCCAGTGGAGAGGAAGTACGAGAGTCCCGCTCACATCTAGAGGAGCCCCGTTTCCGCCTCCTAGATCGAGAGGAGGGATCCTTTCCAGCGTGGTCGGGAAAGAATTCCTGGCGTTCCCGTCGCATCTCCAGAGGAGGCGCTCTCCACAGGAAAGGCGAGAGGAACTCCAGGGTGGTTCCACCATTCCCAGAGTCCCCCAGATATCTCAGTATATTCCAGGGAAACCTGTTTTCCCTGCAGTGCCTCGACTTTCAAGCCGAGGATCAACTCACACCACGGTGGCACGTGGGACAGCCCTGTGGGAAAGCCTCGTGGGAAAACCTCGTGGGAAATCCTCGAGGGAAAGCCACAGATCCCTTGATCCACGCCAAGGGAACCATGACACTGCTGCTACAGCTCGGGAGGAAAGCGCACGTGCATGCCACCACTGAAGACGAGGATTGACTTCCCTGGGGAGACTCCAGAAGTCCCTCAAGATCCATGTCAGCACTGGAGAGGAATCCTGAGGTTCCGGCACCATCTCCACACAATGTTTTAGGCCCCGGAATCGACGGGAGAGGAATCCCGAGAGGACCCCGAGCAATTCCCAAGGGGACTGGTCTTTCCTGAGGCCACCAGAGCAGGTCCCTGAGGTCCCGGTCGTAAGTTGTGAGCACCTGCCTCAACTGGAAAAAATCCAGGAGGTTCTCCCCTCCAGGCGAGATGAGGCCCATTTCCGCTGAGGCATCTCGAAGCTAATCACACCTAATCTCTGGAAATTTCAAAGGGTTCTTCACAACCTGGCTGCAACTCAAGAAATTCCCCGACATACCCGTCTCCACTCGAGAGGAAGCACAGGAGTCCTGCCCACATCCAGATGAGCCCCGTTTCCGCCTCATAGCTCGAGAGGTGGGATCCTTTCCCTGCGTGGTCGGGAAAGAATTCCCGGCGTTCCCTTCGCAGCTCAAGAGGAGGCGCTCTCCTCTGGAAAGGCGAGAGGAAATCCAGGTTCGTGACACCATTCCCACAGTCCCCCAGAATTCTCAGTCCATTCCAGGGAAAGCTGTTTTCCCTGCACTGCCTCCACTTTCAAGCCGAGGATCGACTCACACCACGGTGGCACGTGGGACAGCCCTTCGGGAAAACCTCGTGGGAAAGCCTCGTGGGAAAGCCTCGAGGGATAGCCACAGATCTCTTGATCCACGTGAAGGGACGCGTGACACTGCTGCTAGAGCTCGGGAGGAAAGCGCACGTGCATGCCCCCACTCGAGACAAGGACTGACTCCCCTGGGGAGACTCCAGAAGTACCCCAAAATCCATGTCAGCACTGGAGAGGAATCCTCAGGTTCCGGCACCGACTCCACACAAGGTCTTAGGTCTAAGCAAAGACGGGAGAGGAATCCCGAGAGGCCCCCGAGGAATTCTCATGGGGACTGGCCTTTCCTGAGGCCACCAGAGCGGGTCCCTGAGGTCCCCGTGGTAAGTCGAGAGCACCTGCTACAACTCTAGAAAATCCAGGAGGTTCTCCCCTCCAGGCGAGATGAGGCCCATTTCCGCTGATTCGTCTCGAGGCTAATCACACCTAACCTCTGGAACTTGCAAAGGGTCCTTCACACCCTTGCTGCAACTCAAGAAGTTCCCCGACATTCCCGACTGCACTGAAGAGGAAGCAAGAGTGTCCCGCCCAAATCCAGAGAAGCCGCGTTTCCGCCTCCTAGCTCGAGAGGAGGGATCCTTTCCCTGCGTTGTCGGGAAAGGATTCCCGGCGTTCCGGTCGCATCTCAACAGGAGGCGCTCTCCACAGGAAAGGCGAGAGGAACTCCAGGGTCGTGCCACCATTCCCAGATTCCCCCAGAAGTCTCAGTCCATTCCAGGGAAACCTGTTTTCCCTGCACTGCCTCGACTTTCAAGCCGAGGATCGACTCACACCACGGTGGCACGTGGGACAGCCCTTCGGGAAAACCTCGTGGGAAAGCCTCGTGGGAAAGCCTCGAGGGGAAAGCCACAGATCCCTTGATCCACGCGAAAGGGAAGCGTGACACCGCTTCTATAGCTCGGGAGGAAAATCGCACGTGCATGTCCCCACTCGAGACGAGGACTGACTCCCCTGGGGAGACTCCAGAAGTACCCCAAGATCCATGTACAGCACTGGAGAGGAATCCTCAGGTTCCGGCACCGGACTCCACACAAGGTCTTAGGCCCCTGCATCGACGGGAGAGGAATCCCGAGAGGCCCCCGAGGAATTCTCATGGGGACTGACCTTTCCTGAGGCCACCAGAGCGGGTCCCTGAGGTCCCCGTGGTATGTCGAGAGCACCTGCCGCAACTCTAGAAAATCCAGGAGGTTATCCCCTCCAGGCGAGATGAGGCCCATTTCCGCTGATTCGTCTCGAGGCTAATCACACCTAACCTCTGGAACTTGCAAAGGGTCCTTCACACCCTTGCTGCAACTCAAGAAGTTCCCCGACATTCCCGACTGCACTGAAGAGGAAGCAAGAGAGTCCCGCCCACATCCAGAGAAGCCGCATTTCCACCTCCTAGCTCGAGAGGAGGGATCCTTTCCCTGCGTTGTCGGGAAAGGATTCCCGGCATTCCCTTCGCATCTCAAGAGGAGGCGCTCTCCACAGGAAAGGCGAGAGGAACTCCAGGGTCGTTCCACCATTCCCAGAGTCCCCCAGATGTCTCAGTCCATTCCAGGGCAACCTGTTTCTCCTGCACTGCCTCGACTTTCAAGATGAGAATCGAGTCACACCACGTTGGCACGTGGGACAGCCCTGTGGAAAGCCTTGTGGGAAAGCCTCGTTCGAAAGCCTCGAGGGAAAGCCACAGATCCCTTGATCCACGCGAAGGGAAGCGATGACACCTGCTGCTACAGCTCGGGAGGAAAGCGCACGTGCATGCCCCCACTCTAGACGAGGACTGACTCCCCTGGGGAGACTCCAGAAGAACCCCAAGATCTATGTCAGCACTGGAGAGGAATCCTAATTTCCCGGCCCCGATTCCACACAAGGTCTTAGGCCCCGGCATTGAGGGGAGAGGAATCCCGAGAGGCCCCCGAGCAAACTCGCATGGGGACTGGCCTTTCCTGAGGCCACCAGAGCGAGTCCCTGAGCTCCCCGTCGTAAGTCGAGAGCACCTGCTGCAACTCGAGAAAATCCAGGAGGTTCTCCCCTCCAGGCGAGATGAGGCCAATTTCCCGTGAGGCGTCTCACGGCTTATTACACCTAACCTCTGGAACTTCAAACGGGTCCTTCACTCCCTTGCTGCAACTCAAGAAGTTCCCCGACATACCCGTCTCTACTCGAGAGGAAGCACGAGAGTCCCGCCCACATCCAGAGGAGCCCCGTTTCCTCCTCCTAGCTCGAGAGGAGGGATCCTTTCCCTGCGTGGTCGGGAAAGAATTCCCGGCGTGCCCGTAGCATCTCAAGAGGAGGCGCTCTCCACAGGAAAGGCGAGAGGAACTCCAGGGTCATGCCACCATTCCCTGAGATCCCCCAGATGTCTCAGTCCTTTCCAGGGAAACCTGTTTTTCCCTGCACTGCCTCGACATTCAAGCCGAGGATCGACTCACACCACGGTGGCACATGGGACAGCTCTGCGGGAAAGACTCGAGAGAAAGCCACAGATCCGTTGATCGCCGCGAAGGGAAGCGTGACCCTGCTGCTACAGCTTGGGAGGGAAAGCGCACGTGCATGCCCCCACTGGAGACGAGGTCTGACTCCCCTGGGGAGACTCCAGAAGTACCCAAAGATCCATGTCAGGACTGGAGAGGAATGCATCAGGTTCTGGCACCGACTCCCACACAAGGTCTTAGGCCCCGGCATCGAAGGGAGAGGAATCCTGAGAGGCCCCCGAGCAACTCGCATGGGGACTGGCCTTTCCTAAAGACCACCAGAGCGGGTCCCTGAGGTCCCAGTTGTAAGTCCGAGAGCACCTGCCGCAACTCGAGAAAATCCAGGAGGTTCTCCCCTCCAGGCGAGATGAGGCCCATTTCCACTGAGGCGTCTCGAGGCTAATCACACCTAACATCTGGAACTTCCCAAAGGGTCCTTCACACCCTTGCTGCAACTCAACAAGTTCCCCGACATACCCGTCTCCACTCGAGAGGAAGCACGAGAGTCCCCTCACATCCAAAGGAGTCCCGTTTCCTCCTCCTAGCTCGAGAGGAGGGATCTTTTCCCTGCGTTGTCGGGAAAGAATTCTCAGCGTGCCCGTCGCATCTCAAGAGGAGGCGCTCTCCACAGGAAAGGCGAGAGGAACTCCTCGATCCTGCCACCATTCCCAGAGTCCCCCAGATGCCTCAGTCCATTCCAGGGAAACCTGTTTTCCCTGCACTGCCTCAACTTTCAAGCCGAGGATCGACTCACACCACTGTGGCACATGGAACAGCCCTGCGGGAAAGCCTCGAGAGAAAGCCACAAATCCCTTGATCCACGGTGAAGGGAAGCGTGTCACTGTTGCTACAGCTCGGGAGGAAAGCGGCACGTGCATGCCCCCCACTCGAGAGGAGGACTGACTCCCCAGGGAGACACCAGAAGTACCCCAAGATCCATGACAGCACTGGAGAGGAATGCTTAAGTTCCGGCACCGACTCCACACAAGGTCTTAGGGTCAGGCATCAACGGAAGAGAAGTCCCGAGAGGCCCCCCGAGCAACTCGCACGGGGACTGGCCTTTCCTGAGGCCACCAGAGCGGGTCCCTGAGGTCCCCGTCGTAAGTCGAAGAGCACCTGCCGCAACTCGAGAAAATCCAGGAGGTTCTCCCCCCAGGCGAGATGAGGCCCATTTCCGCTGAGACGTCTCGAGGCTAATCACACCTAATCTCTGGAACTTCCAAAGAGTCCTTCCACCCTTGCTGCAACTCAAGAAGTTCCCCGACATACCCGTCTCCACTCGAGAGGAAGCACGAGAGTCCCGCCCACATCCAGAGGAGCCCCGTTTCCGCCTCCTAGCTCGAGAGGAGGGATCCTTTCCCTGCGTGTTCGGGAAAGAATTCCCGGCGTTCCCATAGCTTCTCAACAGGAGGTGTTCTCCACAGGAAAGGCGAGATGAACTCCAGGGTCGTGCCACCATTCCCAGAGTCCCCCAGATGTCTCAGTCCATTCCAGGGAAACCTGTTTTCCCTGCACTGCCTCGACTTTCAAGCCGAGGATCGGCTCACACCCACGGTGGCACGTGCGACAGCCCTGTGGGAAACCCTCCTGGAAAAGGCCTCGTGGGAAGCCTCGGAGGAAAAGCCACAGATCCCTTGATCCACGCGAAGGGAAAGCGTGACACTGCTGCTACAGCTCGAGAGGAAAGCGCACAGGCATGCCCCCACTCGAGACGAGGACTGACTCGCCCTGGGGAGACTCCAAGAGTACCCCAAGATCCATGTCAGCACTGGACAGGAATGCTCAGGTTCGGACCGACTCCACACAAGGACTTAGGCCTCCGCATCGACGGGAGAGGAATCCCTAGAGGCCCCGAGCAACTCCATGGGACTGGCCTTTCCTGAGGCCACCAGAGCGGGTCCCTGAGGTCCCGTCGCAGTCGAGAGCTCCTGCCGAAACTCGAGAATGTCCTGGAGGTTCTCCCCTCCAGGCGATATGAGGCCCATTTCGGCTGAGGCGTCTCGAGGCTAATCACAGCTAGCCTCTGGAACTTCCAAAGGGTCCTTCACACCCTTGCTGCAACTCAAGAAGTTCCCCGACATACCCGTCTCCACTCGAGAGGAAGCACGAGAGTCCCGCCCACATCCAGAGGAGCCCCGTTTCCGCCTCCTAGCTCGAGAGTGGGGATCCTTTCCCTGCGTGTTCTGGAAAGAATTCCCGGCGTTCCCCTCGCTTCTCAAGAGGAGGCACTCTCCACAGGAAAGGCGAGAGGAACTCCAGGGTCGTGCACCATTCCCAGAGTCTCCCAGATATCTCAGTCCATTCAGGGAAACCTGTTTTCCCTGCACTGCGTCTACTTTCAAGCCGAGGATCGACTCACACCACGGTGGCACGTGGGACAGCCCTGTGGGAAAGCCTCGTGGGAAAGCCTGGAGGGTAAGCCTCGAGGGAAAGCCACAGATCCTTGATCCACCGAAGGGAAGCGTGACACTGCTGCTACAGCTCGAGAGGAAAG
>NW_017191918.1:0-10549 GCF_001704415.2 Capra hircus
TAAGCTCGGGAGGTAAGTGCATGTGCATGCGCCCACTCGAGACGAGGACTACTCCCCTGGGGAGACTCCAGAAGTACCCAAGATACATGTCAGCAAGGAGAGGAATCCTCAGGTTCCTGCACCGACTCCACACAAGGCCTTAGGCCCCGGCATCGACGGGAGTGAAATCCCGAGAGGCCCCAGAGCCACTCGCATGGGGACTGGCTTCCTGATTCCACCAGAGCGAGTCCCTGAGGTCCCCGTCATAAGTCGAGAGAACCTGCCACAACTTGAGAAAATCCAGGAGGTTCTTCCCTCCAGACGAGATGAGCCCCATTTCCGCAGAGGGCGACTTGAGGCTAATCACACCTAACCTCTGGACCTTCCAAAGGGCCCTTCACACCCTTGCTGCATCTCAAGAAGTTCCCTGACATACCCGTCTCCACTCGAGAGGAAGCACGAGAGTCCCACCCACATCCAGAGGAGCCCTGTTTCCGCCTCCTAGATCGACAGGGAGGGATCCTTTCCCTGCGTATTTGGAAAAGAATTCCCGGCGTTCCCGTCACATATCAAGAGGGATCGCTCTCCACAGGAAAGGCGAGAGGAACTCCAGGGTCGTGTCACCATTCCCAGAGTCCCCCAGATGTCTCAGTCCATTCCAGGGAAGCCTGTTTCCCCCGGCACTGCCTCGACTTTCAAACCGAGGATCGACTAACACCGCGGTGGCACGTGGGACATCACTGGGGGAAAGCCTCGTTGGAAAAGCCTGGTGGGAAAGCGTCGTGGGAAAGCCTCATGGGAAAGCCTCGAGGGAAAGCCACAGATCCTATGATCCACGGGAAGGGAAGCGGGACACTGCTGCTACAGCTTGGGAGGAAAGCGCACGTGCATACCCCGACTGGAGACGAGGACTCACTCCCTGGGGAGACTTCAGAAGTACCCCAAGAGCGATGTCAGCACTGCAGAGGAATTCTCAGTTTCCGACACCGACTCCACACAAGGTCTTAGGGCCCGGCATCGATGGGAGAGGAATCCCCGGGCGGCCCCCGAGCAAATCGCATGGGACTGGCCTTTCCTGAGGCCAGCAGAGGGGTCCCTGAGGTCCCTGTCGTAAGTCGAGAGCACCTGCCGCAACTCGAGAAAATCCAGGAGGTTCTGCCCTCCAGGAGAGATGCGGCCCATTTCGCTGAGGGTGTCTCGAGGCTAATCACACCTAATCTCTGGAACTTCCAAAGGGTCCTTCACACCCTTGCTGCAACTCAAGAATTTCCATGACATACCCGTCTCCACTCGAGAGGAAGCACAAGAGCTCCACTCACATCCAGAGGAGCCACGTGTCCGCCTCGTAGCTCGAGAGGAGGGATCCTTTCCCTGTGTGGTTGGTAATGAATTCCCGGCGTTCCCGTCGCATCTCAAGATGAGGCGCTCTCCACAGGAAAGGCGAGAGGAACTCAAGGGTCGTGCCACCATTCGCAGAGTCCCCCAGATGTCTCAGTTCATTCCAGGGAAAACCTGTTTTCCCTGCACTGCCTTGACTTTCTAGCCGAGGATCGACTCACACCACGGTGGACGTGGGACAGCCCTGTGGGAAAGCCTCGTGGGAAAGCCCCGTGGGAAAGCCTCGTCGGAAAGTCTCTAGGGAAAGCCACAGATCCCTTGATCCACGCGAAGGGAAGCGTGACACTGCTGCTACAGCTCTGGAGGAAATCGCACATGCATGCCCCCACTCGAGACTACGACTGACTCCCCTGGGGAGACTCCAGAAGTACCCCAAGATCCATGTCAGCACTGGAGAGGAATCCTCAAGTTCCGGCACCGAATTCACACAAGGTCGTAGGCCCCGGCATCGACGGGAGAGGAATCCGAGAGGCCCCTGAGCAACGCGCATGTGGACTGGCCTTTACTGAGTCCACCAGAGCGGGTCCCTGAGGTCCCCGTCATAAGTCGAGAGCACCTGCCGCAACTGGAGAAAATCCAGGAGGTTTCCCCTCCAGGCAAGATGAGGCCCATTTCCGCTGAGGCGTCTTGAGGCTAATCACACCTAACCTCTGGAACTTCCAAAGGGTCCTTCACACCCTTGCTGCAACTCAAGAAGTTCTCCGACATACCCGTCTGCACTGGAGAGGAAGCACGAGAGTCCCACCCACATCCAGAGGAGCCCCATTTCTGCCTCTTAGCTCCAGAGGTGGGATCCTTTCCGTGCGTTGTCTGGAAAGAATTCACCGAGTTCCCGTCGCAATTCAAGAGGAGGCGCTCTCCGCAGGAAAGGCGAGAGGAACTCCAGGTCGTGCCACCATTCGCAGAGTCCCCAGATGTCTCAGTCCATTCCAGGGAAACCTGTTTCCCTGCACTGCCTCGACTTTCTAGCCGAGGATCGACTCACACCACGGTGGCACGTGGGACAGCCCTGTGGGAAAGCTTCTTGGGAAAGCCTCGTGTGAAAGCCTCGAGGGAAAGCCACAGATCCCTTGATCCACGTGAAGGAAAGCGTGACATTGCTGCTACAGCTCGGGAGGAAAGCCCACGTGCATGCCTCCCCTCGAAGACGAGGACTGACTCCCGCGGGGAGACCTCAGAGTACCCAAGATCCATGTCAGCACCGGAGAGGAATCCTCAGGTTCTGTCACCGACTCCACACAAGGTCTTAGGCCCGGCATAGCGGAGAGGAATCCCGAGAGGCCCCCGAGCAACTTGCATGGGGCCTGGCCTTTCCTGAGGCACCAGAGCGGGTCCCTGAGGTCCCCGTCGTAAGTCGAGGACACCTGCCGCAACTCGAGAAAATCCAGGAGGTTCTACCCTCAGGCGAGATGAGGCCCATTACGCTGAGGCGTCTCGAGGCTAATCACACCTTACCTATGAACTACAAAGGGTCCTTCACGCCCTTGCTGCAACTCAAGAAGCTCCCCCACATACCCGTCTCCACTCGAGAGGAAGCCGAGAGTCCCGCCCACATCCAGAGGAGCCCCGTTACTGCCTCCTAGCTCGAGAGGAGGGATCCTTTCACTGAGTGGTCGGTCAAGTATTCCGGAGTTCCCGTCTCATCTCAAGAGGAGGCGCTCTCCACAGGAAGGCGAGAGGAACTCCAGATTCGTGCACCCATTCCAGAGGCCCCAGATGTCTCAGTCCATTCCATGGAAACCTGTTTCTCCTGAACTGCCTCAACTTTCTAGCCTAGGATCGACACACAACACGGTGGCACGTGGGACAGCCCTTTGGAAAGTCTCGTGGAAAGCCTCGTGGAAAAGACTCGTGGGAAAGCCTCGAGGGAAAGCCGCAGATACCTTGATCCACGCGAAGGGAAGCGTGACACTGCTGCTACAGCTCGGGAGGAAAGCGCACGTGCATGCCCCCACTCGAGATGAGGACTGACTCCCGTGGGGAGACTGGAGAAGTACCCCAAGATCCTTGTCAGCACTGCAAAGGAATCCTCAGGTTCCGGCACCGACACCACACAAGGTCTTAGGCCCTGGCATCGACGGAGAGGAACCCCGAGAGGGCCCTGAGTAACTCGCATGGGGACTGGTCTTTCCTGAGGCCACCAGAGCGGGTCCCTGAGGTCCCTGTCGTAAGTCGAGAGCACCTGCCGCAACTCGAGAAAATCCAGGAGGTTCTCCCCTCCAGGCGAGATGAGGCCCATTTCCGCAGAGGCGACTCGAGGCTTATCACACACCTGACCTCTGGAACTTCCAAAGGGTCCTTCACACCCTTGCTGCAACTCAAGAAGTTCCCCGACATACCCGTCTCCACTCGAGAGGAAGCACGAGAGTCCCGCCCACATCCAGAGGAGCCCCGTTTCCGCCTCATAGCTCGAGAAGAGGATCCTTTCCCTTCGTCGTCGGAAAGAATTTCCGGCGTTCCCGTCGCATCTCAAGAGGAGGCCCTCTCCACAGGAAAGGCGAGAGGAACTCCAGGGTCGTGCCACCATTCCCAGAGTCCCCCAGATATTTCAGTCCATTCCAGGAAAAACTGTTTACCTGCACTGCCTCGAATTTCAAGCCGAGGATCGACTCTCACCAAGGTGGCACGTGGGACAGCCCTGTGGGAAAGCCTCGGAAAGCCTCGTGGGAAAGCCTCGAGGGAAAGCCACAGATGCCTTGATGCACGCGAAGGGAAGCGTGACACTGCTGCTACAGCTCGGGAGGAAAGCGCACGTTCATGCCTCCCCCTCGAGACGAGCACTGACCCCCCTGGGGAGACTCCAGAAGTACCCCAAGATCCATGTCTGGCCTGGAGAGGTATCCTCAGGTTCTGGCACCGACTCCACAAAGGACTTAGGCCCCGGCATCTACGGGAGTGGAATCCCGAGAGTCCCCTGAGCAACTCGCATGGGGACTGGCCTTTCCTGAGGCCATCAGAGCGGGTCCCTGAGGTCCCCGTCGTAAGTCGAGAGCACCTGCCGCAACTCGAGAAAATCCAGGTTTTCCCCTCCAGGCGAGATGAGGCCCATTTCCGCTGAGGCGTGTCGAGGCTAATCACACCTAACCTCTGGAACTTCCAAAGGGTCATTCACACCCTTGCTGCAACTCAAGAAGTTCCCCGACATGCTGGTCTCCACTTGAGAGCAAGCACTAGAGTCTCGCTCGCATCCAGATGAGCCCCGTTTCAGCCTACTAGCTCGAGAGGAGGGATCCTTTCCCTGCGTGCTCGGGAAAGAATTCCCGGCGTTCACGTCGCATCTCAAGAGGAGGCGCTCTCCACAGGAAAGGCGAGAGGAACGCCAGGGTCATGCCACCATTCCCAGAGTCCTCCAGATGTCTCAGTGCATTCCAGGGAAACCTGTTTTCCCTGCACTGTTTTGACTTTCAAGCCGAGGATCGACTCACACCACGGTGGCACATGGGAGAGCCCTGTGGGAAAGCCTCGTGGGAAAGCCTCGTGGGAGAGCCTCGAGGGAATGCCACAGATCCCTTGTTCCACGCGAAGGGAAGGGTGACACTGCTGCTACAGCTCGGGAGGAAAGCGCACGTGCATGTCCCCACTCGAGACGAGGACTGATTCCACTGGGGAGACTCCAGAAGTACCCCAAGGTCCATGTCAGCACTGGAGAGCAATACTCAGGTTCCGGCACCGACACCACACAAGGTCTTAGGCCCCGGCATCGACGGGAGAGGAATCCCGATAGGCCCCGAGCAACTCGAATGGGGACTGGCCTTTCTTGAGGCCACCAGGGCGGGTCCCTGAGGTCCCGTCGTAAATCGAGAGCACCTGCCACAACTCGAGAAAATCCAGGAGGTCTCCCCTCCAGGCGAGATGAGGCCCATTTCCGCTGAGGTGTCTCGAGGCAAATCACACCTAAACTCTGGAACTTCCAAAGGGTCCCTCACACCCTTGCTGTAACTCAAGAAGTTCCCCGACATACCCGTCTCCACTCCAGAGGAAGCACGAGAGTACCGCCCACATCCAGAGGAGCCCCGTTTCCGCCTCCTAGCTCGAGAGGAGGGATCCTTTCCCTGCGTGGTCGGAAAGAATTCCCGGCATATCCGAGGCAACTCAACGGGAGGCGCTCTCCACAGGAAAGGCGAGAGGAACTCCAGGGTCGTGCCACCATTCCAGAGTCCCCCAGATGTCTCAGTCCATTCCAGGGAAACCTGTTTTCCGTGCACTGCCTCGACTTTCAAGCCGAGGATTGACTCACACCACGGTGACACGTGGGACAGCCCTGTGGGAAACCCTCGTGGGAAAGCCTCGTGGGAAAGCCTCGAGGGAAAGCCACCGATCCCTTGATCCACTTGAAGGGAAGCGTGACACTGCTGCTACAGCTGGGAGGAAAGCACATGTGCATGCCCCCACTGGAGACAAGGACTGACTCCCCTGGGAGACTCCAGAAGTACCCCAAGATCCATCTCAGCACTGGAGCGGAATCCTCAGGTTCCGGCACTGACTCCACACAAGGTTTTAGGCCCCAGCATCGACGGGAGAGGAAACCCGAGAGGCCCCCGTGAGGCCCCGAGGAACTCGCATGGGGACTGGCCTTTCCTGAGGCCACCAGAGCGGGTCCCTGAGGTCCCCGTCGTAAGTCGAAAGCACCTGCCGCAACTCGAGAAAATCCAGGAGGTTCTCCCCTCCAGGCCAGATGAGGCCCATTTCCGCTGAGGCGTCTCGAGGCTAATCACACCTAAACTCTGGAATTTCCAAAGGGTCCTTCACACCCTTGCTGCAACTCAAGAAGTTCCCCGACAAACCCGACTCCACTCGAGAGGAAGGACGAGAGTCCCGCCACATCCAGAGGAGCACCGTTTCCGCCTACTAGCTCGAGAGGAG
This sequence comes from Capra hircus, assembly GCF_001704415.2. NCBI lineage: Eukaryota > Metazoa > Chordata > Mammalia > Artiodactyla > Bovidae > Capra > Capra hircus. The sequence goes on from NW_017191918.1 coordinate 6,241, forward strand.
GGATCCTTTCCCTGCGTGGTTGGGAAAGAATTCCGGCGTTCCCGTCGCATCTCAAGAGGAGGCGCTCTCCACAGGAAAGGCGAGAGGAACTCCAGGGTCGTGCCACATTCCCAGAGTCCCAGATGTCTCAGTCCATTCCAGGGAAACCTGTTTTCCCTGCACTGGCTCGACTTTCAAGCCGAGGATCGACTCACACCACGGTGGCACGTGGGACAGCCCTGTGGGAAAGCCTCCCCGTTGGGTGAAAGCCCGTCGGGGAAGATCCTGGAGAAATGCCAAACAATCCCTTGTATCCACGTCGTGATGGAAGGTGAACAATGCTAATACGTCGGAGAGAGGAAACCGCGCCGTGCGAGAATTAGCCCACTCGAGGGGTTCTGATCCCTGAGAGACCCAGACAAGTAACCCAAGATGAATTCGGGACGAGCATGGAGAGGGAAAATCAGTTCTGGACGACTCCACACAAGGTTTTACGGACCCAGCAATCGAGGAGACAGGAATCCCAGAGGCCCAGTAGGCGCAACCGTAGGCGCTGGGAGACTGCACTTTCCTAGGCCACAGAGCGGGTCCCTGAGGTCCCGTCGTAAATCGAAAGCATTGCCGCACTCTGAAAGAAAATCCAGGAAGGTTCTCCCCTGCCAGAGCAGATGAGGCATACTTCTGCGCTGAGGCGTTCCGAGGATATTTCACCTAACTGCTGGACTTTCAACGGTCTTCACACCTCTTGCTGCACCTCAAGAAGTCCCCGACATATAGTCTCACTCGTGAGGTAATCCTGAGAGTTCCCTCCTCATCCAGAGCCCGAGTCGTTTGCCCCCTGCGGTAGTCGAGGCGAGGATCTTTACCTGCGGTTAGGTCGGGGAAACGAATTCGAGTTTCCCGTCGCATTTAAAAGGAGGACGTGCTCCCTACAAAGTGGAAAGGGCAGAGAGGAACTCAGCGGTCGTGCCTTTCATTCCCAGAGTCCCGGTATGGTCTACAGCTCCATTTCAAGCGGAACACCTGTTTCCTGCACTGCTCGCGGTTTCAAGCGAGGAATTCGACTCACCACGGTGACAGCGTGAGAAGCCCTTGTGGCAATAGCCCGGACGGGAAAGCACAATCCCTGGATCATCGACGGCGAAGGGTGACACTGGCTAGAGCTGGGGATAAAGCGAAAGCGCACTGTGCATAGCCACTCGAGCCGGTAGGACTGAATCCCCTGGGGAGGACGTCGAGAGGTAGCCCGAAGATCCATGCCAGGCCGTGGGAGAGAGATCCTCGAGGTTAGGGCAAGCCGACTCCACAAAGAGGATTATGCCCGATGGGTATCAATGGAGAGGAGATGTCAAGATGGTCCCCGGAGACTCGCGATTTGGGACTGGTCTCGCTGAGGCGCCACGACGCGTTCCTGAGGGCGGGGTCCTGTCGTAGGTCGGTAGAGAGCATCCGCTGGCCGGCACTTCGAGAAGATTCAGGAGTTATCCGCCCCAAGGTGAGATAAGCCAGAGTGTTCCGGTGAGAGGACTCTCGAGGCTAATCACACGCGTTACCTCTGATTCCAAGGGGCCCGTCACACGCTCTGTCAATCGAAGAAGGTTAGCGGCATAATTATACCGTTGCATCAGAGAGAAGAACAGAGGTCGCGAGAACATACAGGAGGAGGCCCCGGTCGCCGCTCTATGGCCTCGAGGAGGAGGCGATCCTTTCACCTGGCAAAAGTTGGTCTGGGAAGAATTCAGGGGCCGGCGATTACCGTCGAATCGTCAAGGTAAGGCGCTCTCCACGGAAGCCAGGAGGAACGCAGACGGGCGCGCACGAGCTACAGGATGTCCACCAAGTATGTACGTTCAGTCCCATTCCAGGGAACGGTTTTCCTTGCACTGACGCTGATTTTCAAAGCGAAGGACGATCACACCCGGTGGCAAGTGGGGACAAGCTCGGTGGGGGAAAGCCTTGATGTGTGGAAACTTCGGGAAGCCTTAGGGAAAAGCTACAGATGCCTTGAATCCGACGGAAGGGAAGCGCGATACGGACTGATGACCAGGTTGCGAGCGATTAAAACGAGTACAATCCCCAATCCGATAACGAGGATCTGGATCCCCTTGGCGGACTAGCCAGAGTACCCCAGTATCCATGTCACATGAGAGTCAATCTACAGGTTCCGCTGGGGCAATGACTCCAACACAAGTCTTTAGGCCTGGCATCGACGGGACGAGTAGTTGCGGCGACAGGCACCCAAAAGACTCCGCGAGCAGTCAATGCAGGAGATGCGCCTTTTTCGCTGAGGCACATCGGAGCGGTGTCCTGAGGGTCACCGTGTTAAGTCGATGAACACACACTGACAACTCATGAGCGAAAATCAGGTGAGGTTCTGCCCTCCAGGCGGATAGGCGCATTTACCGCTGAGGTTCTTGAGGCAATATGAATAACTTCTTAGAGCTTTTCACTATGGTCTCGTGCCAACCTTGACTGAACTTTCAAAAGTCTCCCCGGAAGAGACAAGTTGTCCCCCAGTCCAGAGGAGCCAGGAGACCAGTCCCCCCATACATCGGCCTGTGTGGAGGCCCGGCAGCGGGGTTTCGCGCTATTCAGGAGGTCGAAGGCAAGGAGATCCTTCTGGGGGTCAGGGAAGACAGGGGAGAATGTGCTTGGGGGTTTCGGTCGGTGCTCCAAGAGGAAAGGGACGTGCTACAACTGAAGAAAGGGGCGGAAGAAGACGAGGGTTTGTCCACTTTTTGTACAGGAGTGAGGGGGGCTTCTATCATTCGGGAAAGTGTTTTCGGAGGTGCGGTTAGTTTGAAGGAGGGGGTTGGAACGTCGCAGGGGGTGTGAACGTTGGACGGGTGGTTGGGGCGATCGGGGGGGGGGGTGGGCGGAAGCTGGGGGGGAAGGGGAACCGACAAGATCGTTTGAATAGGTTCGCGAAAATGTGAGGTGGTTATACATTGATTTGTTGTGATGAACAAAGGGGTGTGACGAACACTTGGATTGCTGGTGGTCGGTTGAGAACAATGAACCAATCCGGTGTTGCATCGGTCACCTGATGACATGGATGGGCTTTGGTAAACTGTTTTCTTTATTCTGCAGACTTTGCTATCCTTGCAAGATGTGTCATATTCAGAAGAATGTTTTTTGAACACGTCACAATAATGGGGGGTAGGAAAATCTCTGAGGTTCTGATGACTGAACTCAAATTCGACTTTCTTGTGGCGTTATGTTGCTGTTGCGGAGTCTTTCGGTTTTCTGTGTTATGTGTCGGTGAGTAAAGTTATAGTCGGAATCTTCGGTGTGGCTCTTCGACACTTGTTTGAATGCGTTATGACTGTTGTTTTTCTGCTTGGGTGGAAACACCTTTTTCTGCCAGCGGTAGCGGGCGGAATGTGTGTTTCCACTTTAACTCGTGAATTATTGGCTACACACTTTTTATTGCACCCCAATGCATTCAATGACTGGTCTTAAACATGCCTTTTAGACTCGGGTTTAAGGAGGATGATGGCCGAAGAAATTGTTTCTGCCATCAGCATAGAAAAATGGTAGATTTTGTGGAATAAGAGGGCTATCCACGAAAGGCTATTAACGTTGTTCCACGAGGGGCTTGTATTTTAATTGACTCCTAGTTTTTAACGACTTGGGTTCTAGGAGCATAGTGGCTATATGCTGGATTTACTAGTTTCCTTCTCAAATCTTGTTGAAAGTCTTTTGGGTAACTGTCTATGAGGCGAAAGGGTTTGGTTTGTATGCACCGGCTAAAGGACTTTAGCTAACTTTGTGACTTGCTGTACAACAAAGGGTGACCCTTCTCGGAGTTTAGGAGCACCGCTGTGTTGTTGTTAATGCGCCCTGTCAGACAGTTTCTGATTGGAAAAACCATAATCCTGACACCCATGCTCGTGACATAAAGTGAAAAATCCGAACAGTTAGGGGAACAGACCCATTATACTACGTGTGGCACCAGAACAGTGCCCAAAGTAATCACCACACATGCATGATTTCCTCTAAAATGAAACCATTTGGTTCCGTTTTAATCCTCTGAATGACCCCAGGGAAGTAGGAGAACAGCATAGTGTGATGGATGACCAAGCATCAATTGCCCTGCAGGCGAAGTTTCTAGCACGTACACACTAATAAGGCAACCGCCCAAGCTAGAGGAGCAACTGAATGTTTAAAGTTACAATATTTCACTTCTGAAAACTCACGTTTCAGGGGTGGGTCTGCGAAGTTCTGCACGAAAGGAAAGTAGGCGACGGGATAATGTGAACATTACCCACTTTTTCTACAACCTTGGGAGCGCGTCAGATGCCCGTAGCGTCTAACACTGACTGCACTT
>NW_017191919.1:0-10549 GCF_001704415.2 Capra hircus
ATCTTTAAGTCTAAATTCCTGTTTTTTCACTTGAATTTCTTATTTCTCTTCCCCACTCTGACAATAGCAGCCTTTGTTAGTCATTTTTCAGCTCCCTTTCCAACCCCACTGTGGTACAGGATTTGAAGGGCAAGGTGGTTCTAGAAAAAATGCCTATGGGTGTTTTGATCAATGCTATGTAAATAGATGTGTATCCACAGAGCTGTTATGAAAGTATTACTTTGGGAGTTTATATTCGTGCCATCTAGTCTTCTTTTGCCATTGATTTCTCAATCTACCCCTTTGACTGGAAAGTGAGTTTCTACTATGAAGAATATGTCCAACTCAGGGGTACAAAGAGCATTGAATTTCTTGGGACTTGATTCTTCCAGAATACAGAGTCAGTGGGAGATTTCAAAAATGTAGAGTATGATGAGAGCCTATGGTGGAATGTGCATGAAGGGAGGGACAGGAGGCCCTGTGACCAGCTAGTCTTTCATTTGTAAATATATTCGGAGTGCTCAGGGCTTGGGCTGGGGTTAGAGCTGGAACCTGCCCTCCAGCTTATGTAAAAAATGGAAACGTGGTTGAAAAATAACACTAAGTATAGTACTTCCTCGGTACAGGAGGTGCTGAAATAGGAGTGTTGAGTGTAATGTGTGGTGGAAGCAAAAGAGGGGAGAAGTCAGTCCTCTCTGGGGAAGGAGGAAAGGCTGCATTAGGTGCGGCCTGGAAAGATAACTGTTTTGAAAGATGAGTTGGTGATTTTGACGGAGGCAGGATCTTCTGAAAGGAGCCACGGCCAGAAGGCTCAGGGATCCAGGAGTAACTCAGCATCACTGGAGCTTACTTGGAGAGAATTAGCATCGAAGGCTAATAGGGAGGCAGGGAACAGGTTATGGATGAACCCTTCTATGCCACTGCCACAGAATCCTATCAGCAGTGGAAGACATTAAAGAACTTAAAACTGGAGAATGACATAATCTGGCTTGTACTTTTGAAGTCCACTCTGGTTGCCATTTGGAAAAGCTATGAGGAAAGAAGAGCTGGAGACAGAGAACACAATCAGATTCCCTTCAGCAGCGCCATTGGCCACATCCAGGACCTAGAGTGAGGGAGGAGTGGATGGGGGTGGAGATGTCAAGGACAAAGCCTTGACGAAAAGTGTCTTTGATACTGATAGCTTAAATTTCATAACTAGGGTTAATTCCTTTGTGTTATGTTCAATACTAGGGACTCATTTCCTAGTAGAATAACATAGTGTTTCAGAGCATGGGCTCCAAGAACAAAATCATTACAGGCCAAATCCCTGCTCCACACTTACTAGCTGTGCTACTTTGGGCAAGTCACTTGCCTGAGCCTCAGTTTTCTCACCTCTAGAATGGGAATGATAATAATTGTATCTGCCTCATAGTGTCCTTGTGTGGACTGGTGAAAGCAAAGAATTTAGAACACTGTCTGGCATGTAGTTAGAACTAGTTTTATTTATTCATTTGTATTAAGGCCTGTCCCAGCAGTCTTCTACTGTGACAACACTCTGGGTATAGGTAACAATAATAAGTCACTGGTACAGCACTTTACAGTTTATAAAACGATCTCATTTATTACTCATAGCACAGTGCAGGAATGACTTCCTCATTTATAAATGAATAAACAGAAGCTCAGAAAGGTTCCCTGGTGCTCCGTGGTAAAAGAAAAGAAAGTGATAGTGAAGTCGCTCAGTCGTGTCTGACTCTTTGTGACCCCATGGGCTGTCGCCTACCAGGCTCCTCTGTCCATGGATTTTCCAGGCAATAGTCCTGGAGTGGATTGCCATTTCCTTTCTCCAAGGGATCTTCCCAACCCAGGGATCGAACCCGAGTCTCCCACATTGTAGACAGACGCTTTACCGTCTGAGCCACCAGGGAAGTCCAATGGTAAAGAAACTGCCTGCCAATTCAGGAAACTCAGGTTTGATCCCTGAGTCAGAAGATCCTCTGGAGAAGGAAATGGCAACCTATTCCACTATTCTTGCCTAGAAAATCCCATGGACAGAGGAGCCTGGCAGGCTACAGTCCATGGGGTCGCAAAGAGTCAAACATGACTTAGCAACTAAACAACAACAGAGAGGTTAGGGATTTGCCCAGAGTCTGTGCTGGGGTCAGAGCTGAGTTTTGTGTTCATTAGGTACTTAAATGGTCAGGGGAAATGTTTTCTTTGGATAAAAAGGATCAGAATGAGAAGGTTGTACTTCTGGAGGAGGGGAAGAAGATGCAAAAAGAGCCAGTGGAGCCCCCCCAAAATAAACTTTATCTTCATACAGTTTTGCCCAGGGCCAAATCCTACAAGGAACCCACTCCAGTGTTCTTGCCTGGAGAATCCAGGGACGAGGGGAGCCTGGTGGGCTGCTGTCTATGGGTCGCACAGAGTCGGACACAACTGAAGTGACTCAGCAGTAGCAATCCTACAGGAATCACTTTTCATTTCCTCACCAAACATCTAGGCCAATCTTTTCAAACTTGACCAGTCCCCACTTTTAACACTTTGATGAAACCTGAGCTAGGAAAGTGAGGTCTGGCTCAGCATTTGGGTTAATCATTTATTAAAACCAATCTAGCAGTTGTCAGTGTGTAAACAGCTGGACCATTTTTGCTGAAACCTGGAGCTGGGGTGTCAGTTTGAATAAATATTTGACAAGCAGAGAAAGGTGCTTATGTGGAACACACTTTCTAACATGTAACTTGCAATTGCTAATCTAATATGCAAGGTCCTGGGAACTGATTTGTTTTCAGCATCTCCCCCCAAATTTCTCCTGGCCGGGTCTATCAAAACCAGGAGTCCTGGATCCCCCTTATGTTGAAATAGGCCCTTGCTTATTAACCGAGTAAATGAGCTCAGAAGACCCAGCTGCTTCTCAGCCAGTAGCTTCCTCTCACCCAGGATAACAAGATGGGGACAGAAGAGGCCCCATTGCAGAACCAACAACATGGTAATAGGAGATTCTCAGATCTAGCAACTCATTTGTTGCCTTGGGAAGAAGGGCCAGTTGAGAAATAAGCCTTAACTGGAAGAAGGGAAACTTTAATCCTTATTAAAAGTCCCATGATGGTTACCAAATAAAAAGATTTCTTATAAATCCAGGTGATAATAGTTACCAGCATTTAGCAAGTTCCTTCTTACAATGTGTCAGGTATGTGCTGATTCCAGCAAGACAGATGTTACTCTTCTTGCTGTACAAAGGTTCAGAGAGGTTAAGTAACTTGCCAGAAGTGACACAGCTACTAAGTGATTACGCAGGATCCAAATCCAGATCTGTCTGACTTAAAAATCTCATTCCATTCTACTAAAATGCTCGTCAAGCAATATATAGAGGGAAGGTCTCACCATTGTCACCTGCTTACCTGCAGGCGACACAGCAGTCATACCAGGCACAGTAGCAGTCGGAGGCAGTATTGTCCTGGCACTCTATAAAGCAGTGGTTTTCACTCTGGAGAAAGTGAATTCCCTGGAAATTTTTAAAAATTTATGAATTAGAGGATGCAGAGAAAAGGGAACCTTCTTACACTGTTGGTAGGAATGCAAACTAGTACAGCCACTATGGAGAACAGTGTAGAGATTCCTCGAAAAACTGGAAATAGAGCTGCCATACAGCCCAGCAGTCCCACTGCTGGGCAAACATACCGAGGAAACCAGAATTGAAAGAGACACGTGTACCCCAGTGTTCATCGCAGCACTGTTTATAATAGCCCCGGACACGGAAGCAACCTAGATGTCCATCAGCAGATGAATGGATAAGAAAGCTGTGGTACATATACACAATGGGAGTATTACTCAGCCTATTAAAAAAGAATACATTTGAATCAGTTCTAATGAGGTGGATGAAACTGGTGCCTATTATACATAGTGAAGTAAGTCAGAAAGAAAAACACCAATACAGTATACTAACACATATATATGGACTTTAGAAAGGTGGTAACAATGACCCTATATGTGAGACAGCAAAAGAGACACAGATGTAAAGAACAGACTTTGGGGCTCTGTGGGAAAGGGCAAGGGTGGGATGATTTGACAGAATAGCATTGAAACATGTATATTATCATATGTGAAATAGATCGCCAGTCCAGGTTTGATGCGTGAGACAAGGTGCTCAGGGCCAGTGCACTGGGATGACCCCTGAGGGATGGGATGGGGAGGGAGGTGAGAGGGGGGTTCAGGATGGGGAACATATGTACACCCATGGCTGATTCATGTGAATGTATGGCACAAACCACTACAATATTGTAAAGTAATTAGCTCCAATTAAAATTAATTAATTTAAAAATTGTATGAATTAGGTATATTTTTCAGGATACAGGAAAGCAGTTCTTTTTTTTTTTCAAACTCTGAAAATTATTTGTAATTCAAAAAAGGTAAAATCCATTTATTTAAAGAGGGATTCAGGGACTTCTCTGGTGGTTGAGTGTCTAAGACTCTGTGCTCGAAATGCAGGGGGCCTGGGTTTGATCCCTGGTCAGGGAACTAGATCCCACATGCCGCAACTGAAGATCCTGCATGCCACAGCTAAGACCTGGCACAACCAAATAAATAATATTTTAAAATAAAGTTTACCATCACCATTTAAAAAATAAAGAGGGATTCATTGAAACAGTTGTTTCTATCCAGGGGTTCATAGGGTTAAAGCAAAAACCAACCTAGATATAAGAACACACAGAAAGTAAAGTAAATAAAATGATAGTTCATAACATTTTTCATTAAGTCCAGGTCAAGGCTTAAAGAGAGCGATGTGAAGAAAGTGGAGAGAGTGGGATTAAACCATCACTTTATTTGCGTAGGATGGCTGAATGGAGAAGGGGAGATGCAGCAGTGGGAGGCCTTCATTCTAGGCACATATTAAGAGAAAATTCAGAGACACTGTCCTAAGCTTTCCTATGTTTTGCTTCAACCCTTTAGGAGTAGAAAAACCACCCACACAGTCAGGGTTCTGAGGCACCTGGAAGATGGCAGGTTCCAGGGAACTGGGCTGGTGGTAAGAAATCTGCAGATGCTCCTTCTGGCCACCTTCCCCCTCACTGGTCCTCTGGCCAGTCCGCCTCCCCTGCCCTGCTCCACAGTGCGGGCCCAGTGGTTTCTCATCAGCATCAGGGAGGCAAGCAAAGCAGATATCTGAACAGGTCTTCAGGGACTGGAAATGAAGCCACTCGGGCAAAGGGAAGGTGTGTGTGCAGCACCGTCTACTTTCTGCAAGATCTGTGCTGTGCTTCACCCCAGAGTCTGGGGTGTTATAGCATCATGTGCAAGTGGTCAAGAGCTCTGCTTTCTTCACTTCAAATATTTGTCCTTGCTTCTGTCATTTAGAGAAAGGATCCTCCACCTGCAAAGCACGGCCAGCCTGCACAGATAAAGATTACTTCTACACTCACACGGCCTGTGATGCCAATGGAGAGGTGGGTAGCACGGTCTTGGGACCCCTTTGCCTGCCCCTTGTGCTTTGCCAGATTTGCAGCTCTACAGTCAGTGAAGCTGTCACCTGAGAAAACCCCCCCAGACCTCTGCAGTGACCCCGGGGCCAGTGGGGAGGCAAAATGAGATGACCTCACTCATTTTCAGGTCAGAAACTGTTTTTGCTACATTTGTTCCGCTGCTCACTCACATATGTTCTGCTTTTTAAAAATACTTTCATTTTGCTTGGTTTCTTCCATTCGCTTCATTCCCTGGGCAATGACTGCCTGTCCATACATACTTATTTCTTCTTTCTCATCAGACTTGTCCCCTCGGCGCTGCTCTTGTACGCTGGTATAGGGGGTGATTCCTGCTTCCTGGCTCACTGGAGAACCGCCTGATTTATTCTGTCTTTCCCCCGTAGGCTTTCTGCCTCAGAAAGACTTTCCTTTGTACTCTGCTCCACCAGTGAGTCAGCGGGCATTTTTGAGTATCAGCTGTTGCCCTGTACTCCAGTCAGGGAACCCAAGATGAATAAGATGGGCTTCTGCCCTGAGGAGGAGAGGAGAAGGATGGTGGGGAGGAGAAAGCTGATGGGGAAGAGAAATGGTGGGGAGGAGAAAGATGGGCCTGACTGTATGCAGGGCACTGGGGGAACCCGGAAGAGGAGTGACCAGGTTGGAGGGTGGGGCCAAGGCAGGTCTTTCAGGGGAGGTCATTAGCTCCTGTGCACAGCCAGGTCCTGTGCTGGGCACTAGGTATGCAGCAGTTCACAGAGCCGAGGAAACATCCACTCTCAGGGCACTTAATTTCTGTCGGGGAGTGAGTGAGGGGAGAGACAACAGATAAACCAGAAACAGATCAAGAATCCCTCTTTTTTGGATTACCTTCCCACTTAGGTCATCACAGAGCACTGAGTGGAGGTCCTTGAGCTATACAGTCTGTTCTCATTAGTGACCTATTGTATACATAGTATCAGTAGGATGCATATGTAAATCCCACACTTTCAATTCTTCCCCCTTCTCTTTCCCCTTGGTATGCATACACCTGCTCTCTGCTTCTCTGCATCTCGGTCTCTATTTCTGCTTAGAGAGGGTAAGGATGACCTCTCTAAGCAGAGACCTGAGTCAGGTGGAGGAGAGCCAGAGTGCTCCCCAGGCAGGGAATGCAGCAGGTGTGGAGGAGGCAGGCAGGAAACTTTGAGGAAGTGAGCAGGGATGGCTCAGGGGCGCAAGTGGTGGGGGTCTGCCTTGGATCACCAATTCTGGATGAACTGTCCTGTCTGTATCCCTGAACTAGAACCTCCCAAGAAGACAGGAGTGGGGAATTCTGCATCATTCAGCACTAAGCATGTGGTTGGCTATTAGGATGCATACGTGTTTGCTGGCTGGACGGCTGGCTGAATTCTCTTTCTGCTAATTAAGTGTGGGATGAAGTCCGGTCCTTAACGGCGATTGTTCTTATAGTTATCTCTTACCGCCCGTGTACTGGCTGGCCCATTCTCATTTTTTGAGCAAAATCCCCTTCCCAGCAGCCAAGCAAAATGAATTAATCCTATCAGGTGTACCTTAGCCCCAGTTCTGAAGTGTCTGGTGTTCTTCATGACCTTGTAAGGAATTACTGTCATTTTCTTGGTCTCAGTGGACCCACTAATTAAGAGGACAATCCTGCTCCTCTTCTCCCTCCAGGATATGTGGTTGATTGTGGCTGTCTTTGCTTCTTCTGCCCCATTCTTTTCCCTCCTGGTACAGGCAAAGGACTTCTAGATCCACAGTGTGCCTCTGATGCTTGCAAGCCTGGGTGTCTGCCCATTCCCTGATCGCCTTGGGGGCCTATAGATGAGTGGGACCAGAGCCAGTACTCCCACCTTGCAGCCCAGCCACAGCACAGCTCAGGGAGGAACCCTGCAGTAGACATGGTCACCAGGGGTGTCTTATGGAAGTGTCAGCCCGCAGGCCCCACGCTGGTTCTGCTCAGTCTCGGAATTTCGCTTTGTTTCTTAAGCTGTATTTTAAAATCAAAGGACTCCTGTGATTGCCTTCATGGCCTTTGCGGTGCCTCTGTGGTTTCTCGGGGACTGGGATCGCTGATCCACTGGGGCTGCTGAGTGTGCTGCTCCAGGAGGTGGCCCAAATCGTCCAGCTCCCCAGACACTTCTCTCTACAAGACTCAAGGAGACGAGCTGGTGAGATGAAGTTGGGTCACTAGTCTGGGTCTCCGGTCACTGACTGCTCTTTGCACAGAGAAAGGCTGAGCTGAGCAGGGGGCACAAGGACAGCCCAGGGCTCGTCTTCAATGAAGGCAACATGAGGCCCTTTCAAGACATTGTCCAAGAACTCATCCTGAATAAAATGGACTGATGCCTTGTTCACCCAACTTCTTACATATATGGTATTTATACCTAGCGCATTTTGCATCATCGCCTCAATGCAATCCTTTTGTCTCTTGCCCAAGGACTACACAGGAAGCCTGACATTGCCCAACCTCACCCCTGACTCACCAGGGCCTCCTGCAGTTCATCTGCTCTTCTCTAGCTAATGCCTCCATCGAAAGACTAGGGATGGTCCTAGTAAGTGACAGATACAGTGCTTCTCTTGTTCACTGACTTGGAGGCTGATCAGTTCTCTTGCCTTTTTCCCTCAGGTTTTTGAGATATAATTGACACATATCATTGTGGAAGTTTAAGGTGTACCAGTTGATTTGATACACTTATGTAATGCAAGATGATAACCAACATAGAGCTAGCTAACTACCATCAAGGCACATAATTACCGTTTCTTTTTTGTGGTGAGAATGTTTAATGTCTACTCTCTTAATAGCTCTCAAGTATATAATACAGCATTATTAACTCTAATCACCATGCTAACTCTAATCACCTGTACCTTAGATCCCCAGAATTTTTTGATCTTATAACTGGAAGTTTGTACTCTTTAACCAGCCTTATTGCTCTTGCCTCTGTGTTCCAGAGAACACAGGGTTCATACCCCCTTGGGGGATTGGTATTTTGGTGCCCTTGCTAGGGTACTTCCCCAATGGCTCAAGCGGTAAAGAATCTGCCTGCAATGCAGATTCTTGACTTGGGTTCAATCCCTGGGCCAGGAAAATCCCCTCGAGAAGGAAATGGCAACCCACTGCAGTATTCTTGCCTGGCAAATCCCATGGACAGAGGAGCCTGGTGGGATACAGGCCATGGTGTCACAAAGAGCTGGACATGACTGAGCACGCATGCAATGCAGAGCAATGCCCTTGCTAGACGGTGAGCTAGCTCCCTGAGGGCACAGGCCACGTCCTTCATCTCTGGAGTCACGTTTTATTAGACTTTCTATAGATGTCTACTGAATAAATGAAAAAACAAAGAAAGTACTTCGAAGACAAATTGGGACACCTGAGCCATCCTCTATTCCCCTAGGGGTTACCTAGGCACCCCCACTCCATGCCTTTTTGTGTTCTGGGATTTTCACCAGCTGCTTTTCCTGTGACATTTTAGTATTAATAATAAGATTCTACACTGGAATTAGGGCTTTCTCTGGAGGAAACTGGTCTCCTCTTCCATCCAACACACCGGGCCTCTCCCTCTTCATCCCAGTCCATTCGTTCAGCAGATATTTACTGAGCATGACCATGTGCCAGGTGCTAAGCAATGTGCCTAGGATACACTGGTGACCCAAACCAAGTTCCCCACCCTGCTGGAGCTTTCATTAGCGCCCAGAATCCCCCATCCTCAAGGCAACTTCCTAAAGATGTGCAAATGCCACATAGCAGGCTGAGACAGGCTCTGTTTCTGCAGACGCAGCTCATGTACAAATGGGCCCAGCCGAAAATCTGCGGCGAGGATGGAGGGCGCAGTGAAGCTGCCCGCCTCTGGCATGAAGACGAGCTGCCCACCCTGCAACCCAGGCTTCTTCAAGAGCAACAGTAGCACCTGCGAGCCCTGTCCTTATGGCTCTTACTCCAACGGCTCCGGTAACCCCTCCCCCATCCCTCTCCCTGCCCCTCTCCATTCCCATGCCACACATACGGGTGGGCCACACGGGCACTCAGCATGTCAGCTGAACTCACACCATGTCCTTCCAAGGGAGGCAATAAGGGCCAGGCCACCTCTGAGGACCATATTCAGAAGAGAGGTCGGCACAGGCCCTGCCTGTGGGTCCACCTGAGAACTGCCTGCCTCCCTCCTCATTCCAACTGCGAATGTGACTCAGGCCTGAAGGGGCACACTCCTCACAGCAGAGGCTTCCAGCATGTGGCAGGGATGATAGCTAGAAGGTTTGGGGAGCTGGGATGGCCACCTTGACACAATCAGAATTTGCAGGAGAGGAGCTGGGGGGATCTATATACCTATTAATGTGAAGGCATTTGCTGATGCCAAATATAGTTCATATAATATGAACTATATGTATTAGACTCGAAGATACACTTAAGCTTTGAAATTAATAATCTGATGGCAGGTAGGGTACTGGATATGGGATGAAGGGTCAGCCTTTACACCCCAAGTTTGCTAAACACATTGTCAGAATGTTTTTGAGTCAGCTTGCTGTTCACTGTGCTCAGCAACACCTCTGTGGGGCTGCCCACCACTGTTGCCACTTGTCAGTGCAACAACAGCTCCAGTCAGGGTGGCTGCAGCCTTTCTGCTGAATGCGTGTATCTTGTGGCTCCCCCAGATTGTAGCCACTGCCCAGCAGGGACCCGAACCTGCCGTGGGATTTGAATACAAATGGTGGAACACGCTGCCCACGAACATGGAGACGACCGTCCTCAGCGGGATCAACTTTGAGTACAAGGGCATGACAGGTAACTACCTCCCCCCACCATGAGCTCTCAGCTAGCTGCCGCTGCTGAAGGGGTTCTTCCTAGCTCACAGTTCTTCATAACAGTGGTGTCTAGAGAAAAAATGAGCTGATCGTGCTCACACTCCCTTGAATGCTCCACTCCCCATGGACAAAGAACATATATTCTGCAAACTTTAGCTTTAGAGACAGAACTAGAAACAATACACACTGCAGAGGTCTTGCTCTGAGAGTTTCAGAATTTTTGACCAAAGTAGCCTGATAAGTCGGAGAAGGCAATGGCACCCCCCTCCAGTACTCTTGCCTGGAAAATCCCATGGATGGTGGAGCCTGGTAGGCTGGAGTCCATGGGGTCACTAAGA
>NW_017191920.1:0-10548 GCF_001704415.2 Capra hircus
TTCCTCTCCATTGCTGACATGGATCTTGGGGTACTTTGGAGTCTCCCCAGGGACATGGATCACTTTGGAGTCTTCAGTCTTGTCTCGAGTGGGGGCATGCACGTGCGCTTCCCTCCCTAGCTGTAGCAGCAGTGTCACGCTTCCCTTCGAGTGGATCAAGGGATCAGTGGCTTTCCCTCGAGGCTTTCCCACGAGGCATTCAGGAGACTTTCCCACAGGGCTGTCCCACATGCCACCGTGGTGTGAGTCGAATCTCGGCTTGAAAATCGAGGCAGTGCAAGGAAAACAGTTTTCCCTGGAATGGACTGAGACATCCGGGGGAATCTGGGAATGGTGGCACGACCCTGGAGTTCCTCTCGCCTTTCCTGTGGAGAGTGCCTCCACTTCAGATGTGACGGGAACTCCGGGAATTCTTTCCCGCACACGCAGGGAAATGATCCCTCCTCTCGAGCTTTGAGGCGCAATCGGGGCTCCTCTGGATGTGGGCAGGACTCTCGTGCTTCCTCTCGAGTGGAGACGGGTATGTCGGGGAACTTATTGAGTTGCCGCAAGGGTGTGAAGGACCCTTTGGAAGTTCCAGAAGTTAGACGTGATTAGCCTCGAGACGCCTCAGCGGAAATTGGCCTCATCTCGCCTGGAGGGGAGAACCTCCTGGATTTTCTCGAGTTGCGGAAAGTGCTCTCGACTTTCGACGGGGACCACAGGGACCCGGTCTGGTGGCCTCAGGAAAGGCCAGTCCCCATGCGAGTTGCTCGGGGGCCTCTCGGGATTCCTCTCCGTCGATGCCGGTGCCTAAGACCTCGTGACGAGTCGGTGCCGGAACCTGAGCATTCCTCTCCAACCTGACATGAATCTTGGGGTACTTCTGGAGTCTCCCCAGGGGAGTCAGTCCTCGTCTCGAGTGGCGGCATGCAGTTCGATTCCCTCCCGAGCTGTAGCAGCAGTGTCACGCTTCCCGTCGAGAGGATCAAGGGATCAGTGTCTTTCCCTTGAGGCTATCCCATGAGGCTTTCCCAGAGGCTTTCCCACAGGGCTGTCCCACGTGCCACCGTGGTGTAAGTCGATCCTCGGCATGAAATCGAGGCAGTGCAGGGAAAACAGTTTTCCCTGGAATGGACTGAGACATCTGGGGGACTCTGGGAATGGTGGCACGACCCTTGAGTTCCTCTCGCCTTTCCTGAGGAGACCGCCTCCTCTTGAGATGCGACGGGATTGCAGGCAATTCTTTCCCAACCACGCAGTTAAAGGATCCATCCTCTCGAGCTAAGAGGCATAAACGGGGCTCCTCTGGATGTGGGCGGGACTCTCGTGCTTCCTCTCGAGTGGTGACGGGTATGTCGGGGAACTTCTTGAGTTGCAGCAAGGGTGTGAAGGACCCCTTTTGGAAGTTCCAGAAGTTAGGTGTTATTAGCCTGGAGACGCCTCAGCGTAATAGGGCCTCATCTCGCCTGGAGGGGAGAACCTCCTGGATTTTCTCGAGATGAGGCAGGTGCTCTCGACGTACGATGGGGACCTCATTGACTCGCTCTGGTGGCCATCAGAAAAGGCCAGTCGTCAAGCAAGTTGGCCCCGGGGGCCTCTCGGGATTCCACTCCCGTCGATTCCGGGGCCTAAGGCCTTGTGTGGAGTCGGTTCCGGAACCTGAGGATTCCTCTCCAGGGCTGACATGGATATTGGGGGTAGTTCTGTAGTCTCCCCAGGGGAGTCAGTCCGCTTCTCGAGTGGGGGCATGCGCGTGAGCTTCACTCCCGAGCTCTAGCAGCAGTGTCACGCTTCCCGTCGAGTAGATCAAGGGGATCTGTGGCTTTCCCTCGAGGCTTTCCCAGGAGGCTTTCCCACAGGACTGCCCCAAGAGCCACCGTGGTGTGAGTCGATCCTCGGCTTGAAAGTCGAGGCAGTGCAGGGAAAACAGGTTTCCCTGCAATGGACTGAGACATCTGGGGGACTCTGGGAATGGTGGCACGACCCTGGAGTTGCTCTCGCCTTTCCTGTGGAGGAGCGCCTCCTCTTGAGATGCGACGGGAACGCGGGGAATTCTTTCCCGACCACGGAGGGAAAGGATCCCTCCTCTCGATCTATTAGGCGGAAACGTGGCTCCTCTGCATGTGGGCGGGACTCTCGTGATTCCTCTCGAGTGGAGACGGGTATGTCGGGGAACTTCTTGAGTTGAAGCAAGGGTGTGAAGGCCCCTTTGGAAGTTCCAGAGGTTAGGTGTGATTAGCCTCGAGACGCCTCAGCGGAAATGGGCCTAATTTCGCCTGGAGGGGATAACCTCCTGGATTTTCACGAGTTGCGACAGGTGCTCTCGCCTTTCGATAGGGACCTCAGGGACCCGCTCTGGTGGCCTCAGGAAAGGCCAGTCCCCATGCGAGTTGCTCGCCGGGCCTCTCGGGATTCCTCTCCCGTTGATGCCGGGGCCTAAGACCTTGTGTGGAGTTCGTTCTGGAACCTGAGGTTTCCTCTCCATTGCTGACATGGATCTTGGGGTACTTTGGAGTCTCCCAGGGGAGTCAGTCCTCGTCTCGAGTGGAGGCATGCACGTGCGCTTTCCTCCCGAGCTGTAGCAGCAGTGTCATGGTCCCTTCAGGTGGATCAAGGGATCTGAGGCTTTCCCTCGAGGATTTCCCATGAAGCTTTCTCACGAGGCTTTCCCACAGGGCTGTCCCACGTGCCACTGTGGTGTGCGTCGATCCTCGGCTGAAAGTGGAGGCAGTGTAGGCAAAACAGGTTTCCCTGGCGTGGACTGAGACATCTGGGGGACTCTGGGAATGGTGGCACGACCCTGGAGTTCCTCTCGCCTTTCCTGTGGAGAGCGCCTCCTCTTGAGATGCGACGGGAATGCCGGGTATTCTTTCCCGACACCGCAGGGAAAGGATCCCTCCTCTTGTGCTATGAGGCGGAAACTGGGCTCCTCTGTATGTGGGCGGGACTCCTCGCGCTTTCTCTCGAGTGGAGACGGGTATGTCGGGGAACTTCTTGAGTTGCAGCAAGGGTGTGAAGGACCCTTTGTAAGTTCCAGAGGTTAGATGTGATTAGCCTCGAGACGGCTTAGCGGAAATGGACCTAATCTCACCTTGAGGGGAGAACCTCCTGGATTTTCTCAAGGTGTGGCAGGTGCTCTCGACTTACAAGGAGGACCTCAGGGACCCGTTTTGGTGGCCTCAGGAAAGGTCAGTCCCCATGCGAGTTGCTTGGGCGCCTCTCAGGATACCTCTCCCGTCGATTCCGGGACCTAAGAACTTGTGTGGAGTCGGTGCCGGAACCTGAGGATTCCTCTCCAGTGCTGACATGGATCTTGGGTACTTCTGAAGTCTCCCCAGTTGAGTCAGTCCTCGTCACGAGTGGGGGCACGTGCGCTTTCCTCCCGAGCTGTAGCAGCAGTGTCACGCTTCCCTTCGGTGGATCAAGTGATCTGTGGCTTTCCCTCGAGGCTTTCCCACGAGGCTTTCCCACAGGGCTGTCCCACGTTCCACCGGGGTGTGAATGCATCTTCGGGTTGAAAGTCGAGGCAGTGCAGGGAAAACAGGTTTCCCTGGAATGGACTGAGACATCTGGGGGACTCTGGGAATGGTGGCACGACCCTGGAGTTCCTCTCGCCTTTCCTGTGAAGAGCGGCTCCTCTTGAGATGCGACGGGAACGCCGGAAATTCTTTCCCGACCACGCAGGGAAAGGAGCCCTCCTCTCGAGCTAGGAGGCGGAAACGTGGCTCCCCTGGATGTGGGCGGGACAATCGTGCTTCCTCTCGAGTGAAGACGAGTATGTCAGGGAACTTCTTGAGGTGCAGCAAGGGTGTGAAGGGCTCTTTGGAAGTTCCAGAAGTTAGGTGTGATTAGCCTCGAGACGCCTCATCGGAAATGGGCCTCATCTAGAATGGAGGGGAGAACCTCCTGGTTTTTTCTCGAGTGGCGGGCAGGTGCTCTCGACTTACGACGGGGACCTCAGGGACCTGCTCTGGTGGCCTCAGAAAAGGCCAGTCCCCATACGAGTTGCTAGGGGGCCTCTCGGGATTCCTCTCCTGTCGATGCCGTGGACTAAGACCTTGTGTGGAGTCGGTGCCGGAACCTGAGGATTCCTCTCCAGTGATGACATGGATCTTGGGGTACTGCTGGAGTCTCCCCAGGGGAATCAGTCCTCGTCTCAAGTGGGGGCATGCACGTGCGCTTTCCTCCCAAGCTGGAGCAGCAGTGTCACGGTTCCCTTCATGTGGATCAAGGGATCTGTGGCTTTCCCTCGAGGCTTTCCCACGAGGCTTTCCACGAGGCTTTCCCACAGGGTTGTCCAACGTGCCACCGTGGTGTGAGTCGATCCTCGGCTTGAAATCTAGGCAGTGCAGGGAAAACAGGTTTCCCTGGAATGGACTGAGACATCTGGGGGACTCTGGGAATGGTGGCACGAACCTGGAGTTCCTCTCGCCTTTCCTGTGGAGAGCGCCTCCTCTTGAGATGCGACGGGAACGCCGGGAATTCTTTCCCGACCACGCAGGGAAAGGATCCCTCCTCTCGATCTAGGAGGCGGAATCGGGGCTCCTATGTATGTGGGCGGGACTCTCTTGCTTCCTCTCGAGTGGAGACGGGTATTTTGGGGAACTTCTTGATTTGCAGCCAGGGTGTAAGGACCCTTTGGAAGTTCCAGAGGTTAGGTGTGATTAGCCTCGACACGTCTCATTGGAAGTGGGCTTCATCTCGCCTGGAGGGGAGAACCTCCTGGATTTTCTTGGAGTTGCGGCAGGTGGTCTCGACTTACGACGGGGACCAGGGACCCGCTCTGGTGGCCTCAGGAAAGGCCAGTCCCCATGCGAGTTGCTCGGGGCCTCTCGGGATTCCTCTCCCGTCGATGCAGGCGCCTAGACCTTGTGTAGAGTCGGTGGCGGATTTGAGGATCCCTCTCCAGTGCTGACATGGATCTTGGGGTACTTCTGGATTCTCCCCAGGGGAGTCAGTCCTCGTCTCGAGTTGGGGCATGCACGTGCCGCTTTCCTCCCGAGCTGTAGCAGCAGTGTCATCGCTTCGCTTCACGTGTATCAAGGGATCTGTGGCTTTCCCTCGAGTTTTTCCCACGAGGCTTTCCCACGAGGCTTTCCCACGAGGCTTTCACACGAGGCTTTCCCACAGGGCTGTCCCACGTGCCACCGTGGTGTGAGTCGATCCTCAGCTTGAAAGTCGAGGCAGTGCAGGGAAAACAGGTTTCCCTGAATGGACTGAGACATCTGGGGGACTCTGGAATGGTGGCACGACCCTGGAGTTCCTCTCGCTCTTCCTGTGGAGAGCGCCTCCTCTTGAGATGCGACGGGAACGCCGGGAATTCTTTCCCGAGCACGCAGGGAAAGGATCCCTCCTCTCGAGCTAGGAGGCAGAAACGGGGCTCCTCTGGATGTGGGCGGGACTCTCGTGATTCCCCTCGAGTGGAGACGGGTATTTCGGGGAACTTCTTGAGTTGCAGCAAGGGTGTGAAGGACCCTTTGGAAGTTCCAGTTGTTAGATGTGATTAGCCTCGAGGTGCCTCAGAGGAAATGGGCCTCATCTCGCCTGGAGGTGAGAACCTCCTGGATTTTCTCGAGTTGCGGCAGGTGCTCTCGACTTACGATTGGGACCTCAGGGACCCGCTCTAGTGCCCTCAGGAAAGGCCCGTACCCCATGCGAGTTGCTCGTGGGACTCTAGCGATTCCTCTCCCGTCTATGCGGGGGCCTGAGACTTTGTGTGGAGTCGGTGCCGGAACCTGAGGATTCCTCTCCAGTTCTGACATGGATCTTGGGGTACTTCTGGAGTCTCCCAGGGGAGTCAGTCCTCCTCGCGAGTGTGGCGTGCCCGTGCGCTTTCCTCCCGAGCTTTAGCAGCAGTGTCACGCTTCCCTTTGCGTGGATCCAGGGATCTGTGGCTTTCTCTGTAGGCTTTCCCACGAGGCTTTCCCACTAGGCTTTTCACAGGGCTGTCCACCTGCCACCGAGGTCTGAGTCGATCCTCGGCTTGAAAGTCGAGGCATTGCGGGGAAAACAGGTTGCCCTGGAATCGACTGAGACATCTGGGGACTCTGGAATGCTGGCACGACCCTGAGTTCCTCTCGCCTTTCCTGTGGAGAGCGCCTCTTCTTGAGATGCGACGGGAACGCTGGAAATTCTTTCCCGACCACGCAGGGAAAGGATCCACTCCTCTCGAGCTATGAGGCTGAAACGGGGCTCTTCTGGTTGTGGGCGGGACTCTCGTGCTTCCTTTCGAGTGGAAACGGGTATGTCGGGGAACTTCTTGAATTGCAGCAAGGGTGTGAAGGGCCCTTTGGAAGGTCCAGAGGTTAGGTGTGATTAGCCTCGAGATGCCTCAGCGCAAATGGGTCTCATCTCGCCTGGAGGGGAGAACCTCCTGGATTTTCTCGAGTTGCGCCAGGTGCTCTCGACTTACGACGGGGACCTCAGGGACCCGCTTTGTTGGCCTCAGGAAAGGCCAGTCCCCATGCGAATTGCTCGGGAGCCTTTCGTGATGTCTCTCCCTCTCCAGTGCTGTCTTGGATCTTGACTGGCCTTTCCTGAGGCCAAGAGAGCGGGTCCCTGCGGTCCCCGTCGTAAGTTGAGAGCACCTGCCGCAACTGGAGAAAATCAAGGATGTTCTCCCCTCCAGGCAAAATGAAGCCTATTTCCGCTGACACATCTCAAGGCTAAGCACACTTAAACTCTGGAACTTCCAAAGGGTCCTTCACACCCTTGCTGCAAATCAAGAAGTTCCCCGACATACCGGTCTCCACTCAAGAGGAAGCACGATAGTTCCGCCCACATCCAGAGGAGCCCCGTTTCCACCTCATAGCTCGAGAGGAGGGATCCTTTCCCTTCAAGTTCGGGAAAGAATTCCCGGCGTTCCCGTTGCATCTCAAGAGGAGGCGCTCTCCACAGGAAAGGCGAGAGGAACTCCAGGGACATGCCAGCATTCTCCGAGTCCCCCAGATGTCTCAGTCCATTCCAGGGAAACCTGTTTCCCCGCACTGACTCGACTTTCAAGCCGAGGATCGACTCACACTACTCTGGGCACGTGGGAGAGCCCTGTGGCAAAGCCTCGTGTGAAAGCCTCGTGGGAAAGCCTCGAAGGAAAGCCACAGATCCCTTGATCCACGCGAAGGGAAGCGCGACACTGCTGCTACCGCTGGGGAGGAAAGCGCACGTGCATGCCCTCAACCGAGACGAGGACTGACTCCCCTGGGGAGACTCCAGCAGTACACCAAGATCCATGTCAGCACTGGAGAGGAATCCTCAGGTTACAGCACCGACTCTACGTAATGTCTGAGGCCCCGGCATCGACGGGAGAGGAATCCGGAGAGGGCCCCGAGCAAACTCGCATGGGGTCTGGAATTTCCTGAGGCCACCAGAGCTGGGTCCCTGAGGTCCCCATCGTAAGTCGAGAGCACCTGCCGCAACTCGAGAATATCCAGGAGTTTCTCCCCTCCAGGCGAGATGAGGCCCATTTCCATTGAGGCATCTCGGGGCTAATCACATCTAACCTCTAGAACTGCCAAAGGGTCCTTCACACCCTTGCTGCAACTCAAGAAGTTCCCCAACATACCCGTCTCCACTCGAGAGGAAGCACGAGAGTCCCTCCCACATGAGGAGGAGCCCGTTTCCACCTCATAGCTCGAAAGAAGGGATCCTTTCCCTGCGTGGTCGGGAAAGAATTTCCGGCATTCCATCGCATCTCAAGAGTAGGCGCTCTCCACAGAAAAGGCGAGAGGAACTCCAGGGTCGTGCCACCATTCCCAGATTCCCTCAGATGTCTCAGTCCATTCCAGGGAAACTTGTTTTCCCTGCACTGCCTCGACTTTCAAGCCGAGGATCGACTCACACCACGGTGGCACTTGGGGCAGCCCTGTGGGAAAGCCTCGTGGAAAAGCCTCGAGGGAAAGCCTTCAGGGAAAGCCACTGATACCATGATCCAATCGCCAAGAAGCGTGACACTGCTGCTACAGCTCGGGAGGAAAGCGCACGTGCATGCCCCCACTCGAGACGAGGACTGACTCCCCTGGGGAGACTTCAGAAGTACCCAAGATCCATGTCAGCACTGTCAGGAATCCTCAGGTTCCGGCACCAACTCCACACAAAGTCTTAGGCCCCGGCATCGACGGGAGAGGACCCCGAGAGGCCCCGAGCAACTTGCATGGGAACTGGCCTTTCCTGAGGCCACCAGAGCGGGTCCCTGAGGTCCCTGTCGTAAGTCGAGAGCACCTGCCGCAACTCGAGAAAATTCAGGAGGTTCTCCCCTCCAGGCGAGATGAGGGCCCATTTCCACTGAGGCATCTCTATGCTAATCACAACCTAACCTCTGGAACTTGCAAAGCGTCCTTCACAACCTTGCTGCAACTCAAGAAGTTCCCGGACATACCCGTCGACACTCGAGAGGAAGTACGAGAGTCCCGCCCACATCCAGAGGAGCCCCGTTTCCGCCTCCTAGCTCGAGAGGAGGGATCCTTTCCCTGCGTGGGTGGGGGAAAGAATTTCCGGCGTTCCCGTTGCATCTCAAGAGGGGGTGCTCTCCACAGGAAAGGCTAGAGGAAGTCCAGGGTCATGACACCATTCCCAGAGTCCCCCAGATGTCTCAGTCAATTCCACGAAATCCTGTTTTCCCTGCACTGCCTCGACTTTCAAGCCGAGGATCAACTCACACCACGTTGGTACGTGGGACAGCCCTGTGGGAAAGCCTCGTGGGAAAGCCTCGAGGGAAAGCCACAGATCCCTTGATTCACGCGAAGGGAAAGCGTGACACTGCTGCTACAGCTCGGGAGGAAAGCGCACGTGCATGCCCCCACTCGAGACGAGGACTGACTCCCCTCGGGAGACTCCAGTAGTACCCCAAGATCCATGTCAGCACTGGAGAGGAATCCTCAGGTTCCGGCACCGACTCCGTACAAGGTCTCAGACCCGGCATCAACGGGAGAGGAATCCCGAGAGGCCATCGAACAACTCGCATGGAGACTGGCCTTTCCTCAGGACACCGGAGAGGGTCCCTGAAATCCCGTCGTAATTCTAGAGCACCTGCCACACTCGAGAAAATCCAGGAGGTTCTCCCCTCCAGGTTAGATGAGGCCCATTTCCGCTGAGGCGTCTCGAGGCTAATCACACCTAACCTCTGGAACTTCCAAAGGTTCCTTCACACCTTAGCTGCACTCAAGAAGTTCCCCGACACACCCGTCTCCACTCCAGAGGAAGCACGAGGGTTCTGGCCACATCCAGAGGAGCTCCGTTTCCGCCTCCAAGCTAAAGATGAGGGATCCTTCCTTGCTTCCTCGGGATAGAATTCCAACGTTTCGGACGCTTCTCAAGAGAGGCCCACTGCACAGGAAAGGCGAGAAGAACTCATGGGTCGTGCCACCATTCCAAGAGTCCCCCAGATATCTCAGTCCATTCCAGAGGATCCTGTTTTCCCTGCACTGCTTCGACTTTCACGCCGAGGATCGACTCACACCACGGTGGCACGTGGGAGGGCCCTGTGGGAAAGCCTCGTGGGAAAGCCTTGAGGGAAAGCCACAGATCCCTTGATCCACGCGAAGGGAAGCGTGACACTGCTGCTACAGCACGGGAGGAAAGCGCACGTGCATGCCCCCACTCGAGACGAGGACTGACTCCCCTTGGGGAGACTCCAGAAGTACCCCCAACATGCATGTCAGCCTTGGAGAGTAATCCTCAGATTCCGGCCCCGACTCCACACAAGGTCTTAGGCCCTGGCATCGACGGGAGTGGAATAGCGACAGGCCCTCTAGCAACTCGCATGGGGACTGGCCTTTCCTGAGGTCACCAGAGCGTGTCCCTGAGGTCCCCTCGTAAGTCGAGAGCACCTGCCGCAACTCGGTAAAATCCAGGCGGTTTCCCCTCCAGGCGAGATGAGGCCCGTTTCCCCTGAGGTGTCTCGAGCTAATCACACGTGACCTCTGGAACTTCCAAAGAGTCTTTCACAGTCATGCTGCAACTCAAGAAGTTCCCCGACATACCCGTCTCCACTCAGAGGAAGCACGAGTGTCCCGCGGCCACATCCAGAGGAGCTCCGTTTCCGGCTCGTACTCGAGATGAGCGATCCTTTCCCTGATTGGTCGGGAAAGAATTCCGGCATTCCATCGCATCTCAAGAGGAGGCGCTCTCAAAGGAAAGGGGAGAGGAACTGCAGGGTCGTGCCACCATTCCGAGACTCACCCAGATGTCTCAGTCCATTCCACAGGAACCTGTTTTCCCTGCACTGCTTGGCCTTCATGCCGAGGATCGACTCACACCACTTTCACACGTGGGACAGCCCTGTGGGAAAGCCTAGTGGGAAAGACTCGAGGGAAAGCCACAGATCCCTTGGTCCAGGCATGGGAAGCGTGACACTGCTGGCTACAGCATGGGAGGAAAGGGCACGCTCATGCCCCACTCGAGACGAGGCCTGACTCCCTTGTGGAGACTCGAGAAGTACCACAAAATCCATGTCAGCACTGGAGAGGAATCCTCAGCTTCCGGCCCCGACTCCACACAAGGTCTTAGGCCCCGCATCGACGGGAGAGGAATCACGAGAGGCCCCTAGCAACACGCATGATGACTGGCGTT
>NW_017191921.1:0-10548 GCF_001704415.2 Capra hircus
GGTCATTGTTACCCGTGTCAGAAAATTAAGAGTTATAGAAAAGTCTGCCTTGACAAAAAGGTTTTACCTTAGCCAAGGGGGGTTTTGTTTTAAACCCTAAGATAGCAGGTTTCTTTTCAACCTCTAGAGCACCAGGTTTCTCTTAAACCCTTGAACACTTCCCACTCGTCCTCACCCTGTCTATCCTACAGGGGGGTCCGTGGCACCCTGAGTGGGGTCCTAGCCGTCCCGAACACTCAACACTGGGGGAGTACCCGAAAGTACTCCGGGGGAGTGATTAAGTCACTCCGGGGGGAGCAACAGAGAGTGCTCCGGGGAGCAACAGAGAGTGCTCCGGGGGGAGCTTTTGCTCCGAGGAACCTACCTTTGAATAGCCTGTTCCGGGCACCACTTGCTGGGGTCCAGCCCGGTGGATCCAGGGAATTCGAAGGGTGGACGGCGTTGGCGTGGAAAGACTTGTTTGTTTATTAACGTAAGATTAGATTAAGAAACTATAGTGTAGTAAGAAGATTAAGTGGAGGAAGAGGGCTGAATAGCTTGGTTTACGCGGAAGGCCAATAAAATTCCAGACAAGGAATTTGCACCATCTACGTTGGGCCACCGCGCACGCTTGAATATCTAAGGGTGCCTCGCCTTAAGCTCCCTTTCGTGCGGGTCTTAACAGCCGGGGCAAGTAAGTAGACCTGGCGAGCCTCCGCGCCCCAGATGGAGATTCAGCCTGAAGTTAAAGTAAAGAGCAGAGAGAGGGAAGGGAGAGAAGAAGAGAGAGAGAGAGACATGGGGGGAGCCAGAGTCCCAAGAAACCAGGCCGAGAGACTAGTTCGAGAAACTGGCCCCATCCTTTATTGTTCAGAAGGCCTTTTATACTTTTGATAAAACACGGAGATCATTGGGTAACACAAAATTATGTAGCGTTCGCAACCCAGATTCTTTCCGTATATCATTTTGTATACAAAAGGTCTCAGGTGATTTACATTATCTTTTGGCCAAGAGGCTTGTTAACACTTTTTGGCTCTCTTCCTTAATGAATGTTAATTTTGTTTCCCCTGAAGTGTTTTTTTTTTTAATCTGCATCTCCTTAAAGCATTAAAGTTACATCTCTATAGAACAAAGGTGCAGTGGGATATAACAAAGAAGGTACTTAACTCAAAGATCTAATGTTGCTAATACCAGGTCTACTACTTGTTTTTCTATATACCAACTATATCTAAAAATAAAGGATATGAAAATTTGGCAGCAAGCATTGACCCAAAAAATGAAACCATTAATCAGTCCTATTCTAAAGATTTTGACTCCTCGGAAGCTCCTACATTCCTAGGATGTTTTAAGCTTTCTGTGCCTCCTGCGGTCAGGAGGCCTCAAACAATCACATGCGCAGCTGCACGAGTCGTGCAGGCAGGCTAGAAAGCCATCGGAGGGGTTTTTGGATTGAAACACTCTTTCAAATGCAGAAGACTAAAGCCCTGAATTGACTTTTTTCCAGAAAATGTCAGAAGAGTGGAAAAGCAGAGCACAAAAGCCGGCAGATTTTTGTTGGGGTACGTGCTTAGGAATTTGCAGAGGGGTCCCTGAAGTCTGAGCACGCCTTGTGTATGTCAGCTTCCTTCCTCATGACCTTGTACGGGCGGGATTCCTCACACTGGCTCCCAGCAGGTGCCGGAACCTGAGGATTCCTCTCCAGTGCTGACATGGATCTTGGGGTACGTCTGGAGTCTCCCAGGGGAGTCAGTCCTCGTCTCGACGGCATGTACATGCGCTTTCCTCCCCAGCTGTAGCAGCAGTGTCACGCTTCCCTTCGCGTGGAACAAGGGGTCTGGGGCATTCCCTCGAGGCTTTCCCAAAAGGCTTTCCCCCTGAGGCTTTCCCACAGGGCTGTCCACGTGCCACCGTGTTGAGTCGATCCTCGGCTTGAAAGTCGAGGCAGTGCAGGGAAAACTGGTTTCCCTGGAATGGACTGAGACATCTGGGGGACTCTGGGAATGGTGGCACGGCCCTGGAGTTCCTCTCGCCTTTCCTGTGGAGAGCGCCTCCTCTTGAGATGCGACGGGAACGCCGGGAATTCTTTCCCGACCACGCAGGTAAAGGATCCCTCCTCTCGAGCTAGGAGCCCGAAACGGGGCTCCTCTGGATGTGGGCGGGACTCTCGTGCTTCCTCTTGAGTGGAGACGGGTATGTCGCGGAACTTCTTGAGTTTCAGCAAGGGTGTGAAGGTTCCTTTGGAAGTTCCAGAGTTTAGGTGTGAATAGCCTCTAGTCGCCTCAGCGGAAATGGGCCTCATCTCGCTTGGAACGGAGAACCTCCTGGATTTTCTCGAGTTGCGGCTGGTGCTCTCGACTTACGACGGGGACCTCTGGGAACCGCTGTGGTGGCCTCAGGAAAGGGCAGTCCCCATGCGAGTTGCTCGGGGCCTCTCGGGATTCGTCTCCCGTCGATGTCAGGGCCTCAGACCTTGTGTGGAGTCGGTGCCGGTATCTGAGGATTCCTCTCCAGTGCTGACATGGATCTTGGGTACTTCTGGAGTCTCCCCAGGGGAGTCAGTCCTGGTCTCGAGTGGGGCATGCACGTGGGGTTTCCTCCCGAGCTGTAGCAGCAGTGTCACGCTTCCCTTCGCCTGGATCATGGGATCTGTGGCTTTCCCTCGAGGTTTTCTCAGGATACTTTCCCACGAGGCTTTCCCACAGGGCTGTCCCACATGCCACCGTGGTGTGAGTCGATCCTCAGCTTGAAAGTCGAGGCAGTGCAGGGAAAACAGGTTTCTGTGGAATGGAATGAGACATCTGGAGGAGTGTGGGAACGGTGGCACGAACCTGGAGTTCCTCTCCCGTTTCAAGTGAGAGCGCCTCCTCTTGAGATGCGACGGGAACTCCGGGAATACTTTCCCGACCACGCAGGGAAAGGATCCCTCCTCTAGAGCTATGAGGAAGAAACGGGGCTCCTCTGTATGTGGGCGGGACTCTCGTCCTTCTTCTCGAGTGGAGTCGGGTATGACGGGAACTTCTTGAGTTGCAGCAAGGGTGTGAAGGACCCTTGGAAGTTCCAGAGGTTAGGTGTGATTAGCTCGAGACGCCTCAGGAAATGGGCCTCATCTCGCCTGGAGGGGAGAACCTCCTGGATTTTCTCGAGTTGCGTCAGGTGCTCTCGACTTACGATGGGGACCTCAGGACCCGCTCTGGTGGCCTCAGGAAAGCCAGTCCCCATGCGAGTTACTCAGGGGCCCTCTCGGGTTCCTCTCCCGTCGATGCCAGGGCCTAAGACCTTGTGTGGAGTCGGTGCCAGAACCTGAGGATTCCTTTGTAGTGCTGACAAGGATCTTGGGGTACTTCTCCAGTCTCCCCACGGGAGTCAGTCCTCATCTCGATTTGGGCCTGCACGTGCGCTTTCCTCCCGAGCTGTAGCAGCAGTGTCACGCTTCCCTTCGCGTGGATCAAGGTATCTGCGGCTTTCCCTCGAGGCTTTCCCACGAGTCTTTTCCACGAGGCTTTCCCACGAGACTTTCCCAAGGGCTGTCCCACGTGCCACCGTGTTGTGTGTCGATCCTAGGCTAGAAAGTTGAGGCAGTGCAGGAGAAACAGGATTCCTGGAATGGACTGAGACATCTGGGGGACTCTGGGAATGGGTGCACGAATCTGGAGTTCCTCTCGCCTTTCCTGTGGAGAGCGCCTCCTCTTGAGATGAGACGGGAACTCCGGGAATACTTGACCGACCACTCAGTGAAAGGATCCCTCCTCTCGTGCTAGGAGGCAGTAACGGGGCTCCTCTGGATGTGGGCGGGACTCTCGGGCTTCCTCTCGAGTGGAGACGGGTGTGTCGGGGACTTCTTGAGTTGCAGCAAGGGCGTGAAGGACCCTTTGAAGTTCCATAGGTTAGGTGTGATTAGCCTCGAGACGCCTCAGCGGAAATGGGCCTCATCTCGCCTGGAGGGTAGAACCTCCTGGATTTTCTCGAGTTGCGGCAGGTGCCCTCGACTTACGACGGGGACCTCAGGGACCCGCTCTGGTGCCTCAGGAAAGGCCAGGCCCCATGCGAGTTGCTCTGGGGCCTCGCGGGATTCCTCTCCCGTAGATGCCAGGGCCTAAGACCTTGTGTGGAGTCGGTGCCGGAAGCTGAGGATTCCTCTCCAGTGCTGACATGGATCTTGGGGTACTTCTCGAGTCTCCCCAGGGGTGTCAGTCTTCGTCTCGAGTGGGGCCATGCACGTGCGCTTTCCTCCCCGAGCTGTAGCAGCAGTGTCCCGCTTCCCTTCGCGTGGATCAAGGGATCTGTGGCTTTCCCTCGAGGCTTTCCCACGAGGCTTTCCCACAGGGCTGTCCCACGTGCCACTGTGGTGTGAGTCGATCATCGGCTAGAAAGTCGAGGCAGTGCAGGGAAACAGGTTTCCCTGGAATGGACTGAGACATCTGGGGGACTCTGCGAATGGTGGCACGACACTGGAGTTCCTCTCGCCTTTCCTGTGGAGAGCGCCTCCTCTTGAATTGCGACGGGAACTCGGTGAATTCTTTCCAGACAACGCACGGAAAGGATCCCACCTCTGGAGCTAAGAGGCAGAAATGGGGGCTCCTCTGGATGTGGGTGGGACTCTCGTGCTCCTCTCGAGTGCAGACGGGTATGTCGGAGAACTTCTTGAGTTGCAGCAAGGGTGTGAAGGACCCTTTGGAAGTTCCAGAGGTTAGGTGTGATTAGCCTCAAGACGCCTCAGCGGAAATGGGCCTCATCTTGCCCGGAGGGGAGAACCTCCTGGATTTTCTCGAGTTGCGGCAGGTGCTCTCGACTTATGACGGGGACCTCAGGGACCCGCTCTGGTGGACTCAGTAAAGGCCAGTCCACATGCGCGTTGCTCAGGGGCCTCTCGGGATTCCTTCTCCCGTCGATGCTGGGGCATACGACCTTGTGTGAATTCGGTGCCGGAACTTGAGGATTCCTCTCCCAGTGCTGACATGGATTTTGGGGTACTTCTGGAGTCTCCCCAGGGGAGTCAGTCCTCGTCTGGAGTGGGCGCATGCACATGCGCTTACCTCCCGAGCTGTAGCTGCAGTATCTCGCTTCTCTTCTTGTGGAGTAAGGATCTGTGGCTTTCCTCGAGTCTTTCCCACGAGGCTTTCCCACGAGGCTTTCCCAAAGGGCTGTCCCACATGCCACCGTTGTTTGAATGGATACTCGGCTTGAGAGCCAAGGCAATGCAGGTAAAACAGGTTTCCGTGAAATGGACTGAGACATGTGGGGGACTCTGGGAATGGTGGCACCACCCTGGAGTTCCTCTCGCCTTTCCTGTGGAGAGCGACTCCTCTTGAGACGCTATGGGAACGCCGGGAATTCTTTCCCGACAACGCAGGGAAAGGATCCCTCCTCTCGAGCTGGGAGAAGGAAACGGGGCTCCTCTGGATGTGGGCAGGCCTCTCGTGCTTCCTCTCGAGTGGAGACAGGTATGTCAGGGAACTTCTTGAGTTGCCAGCAAGGACGTGAAGGACCCTTTGGAAGTTTCAGAGGTTAGGTGTGATTAGCCTCGAGACGTCTCAGCGGAAATGGGCCTCATCTCGCCTGGAGGGGAGAACCTTCTGGATTTTCTCGAGTTGCGGCAGGTGCTCTCGACTTACGACGGGGACCTCAGGGACCCGCTCTTGTGGCCTCAGGAAAGGCCAGTCCCCATGCGTGTTGCTCGGGGCCTCTCGGATTCCTCTCCCGTCGATGCCCGGGCCTAAGACCTTGTGTGGAGTCAGTGCTGGAACCTGAGGATTCCTCTCCAGTGCTGACATGGATCTTGGGGTACTAATGGAGTCTCCCTAGTGGAGGCAGTCCTCGTCTCGAGTGGGGGCATGCACGTGCGATTTCCTCCCGAGCTGAAGCAGCAGTGTCACGCTTCCCTTCGCGTGGATCAAGGGATCTGTGTCTTTCCCTCGAGGCTTTCCCACGAGGCTTTCCCACGAGGCCTTCCCACAGGGCTGTGCCACGTGCCACCGTGGTGTGAGTCGATCCTCGGCTTGAAAGTCGAGGCAGTGCAGGGAAAACAGGTTTCCCTGGAATGGAATGAGACATCCGGGGGACTCTGGGAATGGTGGCACGACCCTGCAGTTCCTCTCCCCTTTCCTTTGGAGAGCGCCTCCTCTTGAGATGCGATGAGAATGCCGGGAATTCTTTCCCGACCAAGTAGGGAAAGGATCCCTCATCTCGAGCTACGAGCCGGAAACGGAGCTCCTCTGGATGTGGCCGGGACCCTCGTGCTTCCTCTTGAGTGGAGACGGGTATGTCGGGGAACTTCTTGAGTTGCAGCATGACTGTGAAAGACTCTTTAGAAGTTCCAGAGTTCACGTGTGATTAGCCTCGAGACACATCAGTGGAAACGGGCCTCATCTCACCTGCAGGGGAGAACCTCCTGGATTTTACCGAGTTGCGGCAGGTGCTCTCGACCTACGACGGGGACCTCATGGACCCGCTCTGGTTACCTCAGGAAAGGCCAGTCCCCATGTGAGTTGCTAGAGGTCCTGTCGCTATTCCTCTCCCGTCGATGCCAGGGCCTAAGACCTTGTGTGGAGTCGGGCCGGAACCTGAGGATTCCTCTCCAGGGCTGACATGCATCTTGGGGTATTTCTGGAGTCTCCCCAGGGGAGTCAGTTCTCGTCTCGAGTAGGGGCATGCACGTGCGCTTTCCTCCCGTGCTGTAGCAGCAGTGTCACGCTTCCCGTCGCGTGGATTAAGGGATCTGTGGCTTTCCCTCGAGGCTTTCCACGAGGCTTTCCCACAGGGTTGTCACACGTGCCACCAGGTGTGAGTCGATCCTCAGCGTGAAAGTCGAAGCAGTGCAGGGAAAACAGGATCCTCTGGAATGGACTGAGACATCTGGGGGACTCTTGGAATGGTGGCACGACCCATGAGTTCCTCTCGCCTTTCCTGTGCAGCGCGCCTCCTCTTGAGATGCGTCGAAATGTCGGGAATTCTTTCCCGAGGAAGCAGGGAAGGATCCCTCATCTCGAGCTTGGAGGAGGAAACGGAGCTCCTCTGGCGGTTGCCGGACCCTCGTGATTCCTCTGGAGTGGAGACGGGTATGTCGGGGAACTTCTTGAGTTTTAGCAAGGGTGTTTAGGACACTTTGGAAGTTCCAGAGTTTAGTTGTGATTACTCTCGAGACGCCGCAGAGAAAATGGGCCTCATCTCGACTGGAGCAGAGAACCTCCTGGATTTTCTCGAGTTGCGGCAGGTACTCTCCACATACGACCGTGACCTCAGGGACAGTGTAGCAGATGTGTCACGCTTCCCGTCGCGGGGATCAAGGGATCTGTGGCTTTCCCTCGAGGCTTTCTCACAGGGCTGTCCCACATGCCACCATGGTGTGAGTGGATCCTCGGCGTGAAAGTCGAGGCAGTGCTGGGAAAACGGGTTCCTCTGAAATGGACTGAGACATCTGGGGGGGACTCTTGAAATGGTGGCACGACCCTGGAGTTCCTCTTGCCTTTCCTTTGAGAACCCTTGCTCTTGAGATGCCATGGGAACGCCGAAAAATCTTTCCTGACTAAGCAGGATAGGATCCTTCATCTCGGAAACGGGGTTCCTCTGAATGTGGGCGGGACCCTCGTGCTTCCTCTCGTGTGGAGACGGGTATGTCGGGGAACTTCTTGAGTTGCAGCAAGGACCCTTTTTAATTTCCAGAGGTTAGGTGTGATGAGCCTCCAGACACCTCAGAGGAAATGGGCCTCATCCCGCCTGGAGGGGAGAACCTCCTGGATTTTACCCAGTTGCGGCAGGTGCTCTCGAGTTACGACGGGTCCTCAGGGACCCGCTCTGGTGGC
Organism: Capra hircus; assembly: GCF_001704415.2. Classification (NCBI taxonomy): domain Eukaryota; kingdom Metazoa; phylum Chordata; class Mammalia; order Artiodactyla; family Bovidae; genus Capra; species Capra hircus. The sequence continues at coordinate 7,779 of NW_017191921.1, forward strand.
CTCAGGAAAGGCCAGTCCCCATGCGAGTTACAGGGGGCCTTTAGGGATTCCTCTCCCATCGATGCCGGTGCCTAAGACCTTGTGTGGAGTCGGGGCCAGACCCTGAGGATGCCTCTCCAGTGCTGACATGAATCTTTCCGTACTTCTGGAGTCTCACCAGGGGAGTCAGTCCTCATCTCGTGTGGGGGCATGCACCTGCCATTTCCTCACGACCTGCAGCAGCAGTGTCACGCTTGCCGACGTGTGGATCAAGGGATCTGTCGCTTTCCATTGAGGCTTTCCCACGAGGCTTTCCAACAGGGCTGTCCCACGTGCCACGGTGGTGTGAGTCGATCCTCGGCGTGAACGTCGAGGCAGTGCAGGGAAAACAGTTTCTTCTGGAATGGACTTAGACATCTGGGGGACTCTTGGAATGCTGGCAAGGCCCTGGAGTTCCTCTCGTCTTTCCTGTGGAGAGCGCCTCCTCTTGAGATGCGACGGGAAGGCCGGGAATTCTTTCCCGACGACGAAGGGAAAGGATCCCTCTTCTCGAGCTATGAGGCGGAAACGGGGCTCCGCTGGATATGGGCGGGAACCTCGTCCTTCCTCTCGAGTGGATATGGGTATGTCGGAGAACTTCTTGACTTGCAGCAAGGGTGTGAAGGACCCTTTGGAAGTTCCAGAGGTTAGGTGTGATTAGCCTCGAGACGCCTCAGCGGAAATGGGCCTCATCTCGCCTGGAGGGAGAACCTCCTGGATTTTCTCGAGTTGCGGCAGGTGCTCTCGAGTTACGACGGAGACCTCAGGGACCCGCTCTGGTGACCTCAGGAAAGGCCAGTCCCCATGCGAGGTGCTAGGGGGCCTCTCAGGATTCCTCTCCGGTCGATGCCGGGGCCTAAGACCTTGTGTGGAGTCGGGACCGGAACCTGAGGATTCCTCTCCAGTGCTGACATGGATCTTGGCGTACTTCTGGAGTCTCCCAAGCTTGCGTCAGTCCTCGGCTCGAGTGTGGTCATGCACCTGCGCTTTCCTCCCGAGTGGTAGCAGCAGTGTCACGCTTCCCTTCTCGTGGATCAAGGAATCTGTGGCTTTCCCTGGAGTCTTTCCCATGAGGCTTTCCCACAAGGCTATTCCACTTGCCACCATGGTGTGAGTCGATCCTCGGCGTGAAAGTCGAACCAGTGCAGGGAAAACAGGAACCTCCTTCCCCACAGTAGGGGATACACTGTCCCCTTGGCGGGTATCTCCAGGGCACTCGCGCTGGGGGGTTGCCCGCGGAGGTGCGGGGCCTCAGGCTCCACGTGAGAAAAGCCCCAAATGGCATTAGCTGCCAGTCCAGACGCTGGCCCCTCAGGTCTCTGGCCGGAGCCTTGGGCTCCAGGCAACTCAAAGCCCTCGGGGGTGGCACTCTGGGACTGCTGTAGGGAAAGGATGCCAAGAGCCCACGGAGGAGTTGGGGAGGGGGCATGGGGGAAACGGAGGCGAGGACAGCGAGGGATCTAGGTGGAGGCGCTGGAGAGAGCGTCTGGTGTCCCGGAATGCCTCGGAGGAGCCAGCGGGGGACAGTCGAGGACCAGGGACCTGTGGAATGTGAAAAGGCGGGAAATCTCAGAGCAAGGCAGGCTGGGAAAGGGGGCGTTGGTGGCCAATTCAAAGGGACCTAGGGCGTTTCCTGGGCGGTGAGTTCCCTTGGCACTGCTGAGGGCCCCTGATTGATCCACTCGGGGTTGAACCCACCCCCCGCTGCGAGGAGGGCCACAAACCAAAGCCCCCGAACTGCCCGCCCACCCCAACGGGGATCTTGGCGGTCCAGGGCACAGCCGTGCCCGGGAAAAGCCCACTCGCTCCACGGGACTCCGTCCAGGGTCTCTGCTTGGAAAGAGGCCAGGGGCGGCCCCCTCCATCTACCCACCCAAACCCTATTGACGTCAATGGTGGCGGAGACGCCTCCCGTTCTCCAGAGTCCTGAGCTGCTGGGTCCCCGCCCACTCGGCCAGCAGTCTGCAGCGTGCCCGTGTGCCTCTCCCACCATGGCTTCGTCCGCTCCTCCAGCACCTCAAGCAGTACGTTTGCCCTCGGTCCCTGTGGTCGGATCACATCTCAGGGATTTGCGGGTGGCCTGGGCAAGGGCTCTCGGCCAATGTGTTGACCCCCCTCCCACCCGAGAACGGCTGGGACCCATCGGCCAGGCCCGGGGTTCCGAGGCGTCAGGTGTGCCAAATTCGGAGGGCGTGGCATCGTTCGTTCATCTTGCTCCTTTGGCACACACATGGCTTCTCCGTTCTCTTTTCTGGGAAGACAGTGTTGTTTCAGGGGGCGTGTGCGGGGCGGGGGCCGGGGTTGGGTGTGGTGGGCGGGTGCTTTGCTGGGATGAGGGCCTTTATCCTCACATCTTCATGTGGGAATGGGAGTCGGGGAGTCTGTGGCCTTGCTGCCTTCAGTGGCTTCCTCTGCACAGGGCCTAGTGGCTTCTGCCTTTTGTCAGGCGTTACGGGGTTTGGGCGTCGCTTTGGTGGCCTTTGGCCTTTGCCTTGGCCTGGGCCTTGGCCTTGCCCTTGCTTTGCCGTTGCCCTTGCCTTGGTCTTGGGCTTGGCCTTGCCCTGCCTTGAACTTGAACTTGACCTTGAACTTGACCTTGACCTTGACCTTGAACTTGGCTGACCTTGAACTTGACCTTGACCTTGACTTGACCTTGAACTTGACCTGAACTTGACTTGACCTTGAAACTTGAACTTGAACTTAACTTCACCTTGATCTTGAGCTTGAACTTGAACTTTGAACTTGACCTTGA
>NW_017191922.1:0-21433 GCF_001704415.2 Capra hircus
TTTGGAGCATGTACTTGGCCCTATAATTTCTTAGAGCATGAAACTTATTGACACTCTACATAATATGACAATACGGTGTACCTTACTAATCTGATTCACTCTCAGGCGGTGCTCAGAATATTGGCCATGATAGTTGATAGTCCTATTAGCATTCAGAGTTAATGGTATAGATGGGTCAAATGATCTTTTTTTCTTCAAAAACTGCACAGCCAGTTCTTTCAGCATATGCAATTGAAAAACATTTTATAGTCATAAGAAATTCCATTTAGCTCAGATATTTTTCATCTCCAATCCCAAAGAAGGCAATGACAAAGAATATTAAAGATGACTGACTGCACAATTGCACTACATCTCCTCACGACTAGCAAAAGTAATACCCTATGCTTCAAATTGCTCCGAATATTCACGCTAATATGTATCTCGAATACTCTGTAGTGATATCTTTCATATGTTTCATAAAAGAGGATTTTAACAATCAGAGTATACCAGAGATCAAATGTGCCAACATCCACTCTGTGCATCATTAGAACAAAGAAGGTAGAGTTAGTCCCCTAGTATAAAAAGAGAATCTATTTCCTGCTTATTATAGACAAGCTATGGCCAAAAGGCCTTTGAGCTGTGTGCGATCACAAATAAACTGGGGAAAACATCTGAATAGGACTGCGGAAATACTAGACCCACAACGGACCTAGTCTCTTGTGTGAGAGAAACCGATATATGCCAAGGGTCAGGACAGAAACAGTTCGGAAAGAGCAATGGAACATGGAAACAACCAGACTGGTCTTCTAAATAGGAGATAGGAATATTCCAAAAGGAGTGTATTGTCACCTGGTATACATTTATTTAACTAAAATCAATATGCGAGGAGTACGATCCATGAGAAACACTAGGCAGATGCGAAGTGAAGTGCTCACGCTGGAATCCACATTGTGGAGATAAGTATTCAGTACACTCTCTCTGCCAGATCGACAACCATCCTTATGGTCACGTAAAGTCTATAGAGAAAGAATCCTTAAAAAGTCTCCTGTTGTGATAAGTGAAAGGTAGGAGAGGAAAACCGTTTAGCTTCCAAGATGATGCACTCACTCAGCATTCAAAAATACTAAGTGCATTGCATTCCTGGATATCGATTTTAAGTCTCACCACCTCAATTGATCAATTAGATAGATGGGGAAAACATTGAAACAGCATCAGTACATTTAGTCGTTAAGTTGTTTGGAAATTCACTGCAGGGGGATGGCTGCCCTCCATGAACATGTATTAAACATAATTAATATGACTATGAGAAAGAAAAGTAGAATAGATCCATCATAATAGACATAGCAGATATAAAAAGCAGATTGTTGCTCTTTTACCATACAAAAGTATTGACAAGAGATACTCATTCCAGTCCAAGGCTTATGGATATTTTCCATATGTCCGTAGGGATGGTATGAATAGTATTTTGGCAGGACTGTACTAATAAAAGAAGAGTGACAGCTTGAAATTGAAGGATGCTTTGACCACTGATTAGCTTTCTACTTGTGGATGTTGGAGAGACCTTCTTCGTAGGGCTCTATAAGAAACTAACAGAAGGAGACACAACCACTCCATCCTAAAGGACAATCAGGTCTGAATATACATTGGTAGAGAAGGAGTACTAATACTGAACCTGAAACCTACTCAATATTTGGACCACTGATGTGTGACAAAGAGCTGTGACTCACTTGGAAAGTATGCTTTTGATGCCTCGTGTAGTTGTGGGAGCCTCGGCCTGCTGTGCTCACAGGGCCTCAGGGAGTCGCAACTTTCGTGCACTTGAATCACCGCAATGTGCCAAGCAAGCGCCATGTCCAGCTTCGCAGACTGTACACCTGCAGTGACCGATTTCATGCGCAACGTCTGTTCCCGCTGAGAACCTCTCAAAGCACAAGGACTTTTATTTAGGCAGTGAACTCCAGCGTTGCTGGTGGAAGCAGCACCTTCAAATGCCTCTTCTTGAAGAATTGTGACATTCATGGAAGCAGGAGACTGGTGGAAAACTATCTTCTGTTAGAGGAAGGGAAACGTCATCCACAGAGAGTGTGTTTTCAGGCCTCTCTTTGTCGAGCAAGTGTTTTCGCTTCTCAGACATCAGAGCCTGCCAGGGCTTGCGTCTGAGGGCTCAACTCTCCAGAGTTCGGCTGTGGTGTCTCACTGCACTTTTCCAAGCATTGCATTACACATTCTAGGTTTGGAGCTGCTTCCATTTGCGAGAAAGAAGGCCTCGGGGAGGGTGTCTGAGCGGGTCTGAGTTGCCATGCCTAGTCACCTATTCTGAGGGCACCTTCTGCACATCAATGCGGCCCAGGAGGCAAGTTTAGTAGCTATGACGCGCTCTGCTATCAGTGTTTGAGATTAGTCCCAAAGCAGGGAACATTAAGCCTAGCTTGTCAGAAGGAGTGGTATACAGCTAATTGGTGTTTTTTGAGATTATTTCAAGCAGTGCTTGCAAGTTTCAGCTACCACGTTAGGGGACTGGCCCTCGAGGAAAGAACATCGCAAAAATTTTTTGACCTCTTGATAGGACCCTTAGTAATCACTCAAGATGTTTGTGCACCGCCATTTCATATTTCCTCTACAGGATCCAAGAATGTTGCCAAGATCGTAAAGATCACTAGCTTCTACTTCTGCCAGCACTCGAATGAAATTATCTCTGTTTCTGAACACTTACGAAGAAGATGCCTGGGATTGTCTGTGGTCTTGTAGATGGAGAGAGCTTTAAGAATTTCTAAGCCCAGGGTCCCATTATGCCCAGGAGGCTTGATTGCTCAGAGTTTTGTGCATAGTAGAGTTTTCAATCTTAAAAGTTTAAAGAGCGAAAGAGTATAGTAGAACTAGTTCTGACAAGAGACCTCAACAAAGCGGGACAGAAAGTGCCAGTACGCCTTGCTAGTGTAGTAATTGGAGTTATGTTTACTCTCCAACTTAAGTTATGACAACGAGACAGAATAATGAATGGTCTGTGCTGTAGGTTTGGTAAAAGACTCACTAGACCTTCTCCCAAAATTGACATTTTAAGATAACCAGGATTAGCCAGCAATGTGTGTTATTTAAGAGAACCGTCCTCAGCAAGGAGTTAGCTCAATATGATTGTTATAGTAAAATTCCCTAGGAACGCTACTATGGTTAAGAAAAACAGATTAGTTTGTCCTGCCCTTACTCTACCTTGATGTAAATTCATAGTGGCTACCCCTCTCTCCTTGGACCCTTAAACTTCTTTTAAACCTGCGCTTTTTGTGCAGATGACTCTCTCTATAGAAAATACAATCGAAAAATTGAACTAGCCGTTTGGAGCTATCTTTACTTTCCCTGGGAGGGAGGGCCTCCCTGAGCCAGGGCCTCAGGGGCCATGGCAAAGAAAAAATAATCTCCCAGCAAGTGTTTCAGCCCTGTGTGGGCCTCTCTAGACACAATCAGTTTGATTTGGCATGAGAAAACTTCATTTCCGCTTGGAGTCGCACAGCGAAATGCAGCCAGAGCAGTGCTGTTTTTCAGGCCGTAGTCTGGTCGCCACAAGTGTGTTTGCGCTTGTTAGACAGAAAGACCTGCAATGGACTGATAATCAGAACAGACCTTCTGACTCCAGGAATCAGGGCCTTGCTGTGGTCACCCTGGTTTCCTGCGCCCTTGCAACACAATGTCTATAGTGAGAGCCAGCCCTAACCATGCGCGCAGAAGCAGGCTGCGGGTGAGTGTGTCTGTGAGGAGGCAGGCTGTCATTGCTGGTCTGACAGGTAGAACACTTTGGTCTGAGAGTGCACTCTGCCCTCCACATGAGACCCAGCGCAAGCGAGTTGCAAGGGCCACCACCTTACTTCTGAAATCCAAAAATGGGGAGCAAAGCTCGGCTCTGTCAGAGCGGAAGCAAACAGCTAACAGGATGGATTTCAAATCAGTTGCATTAGCGCTTTAACCGGTGTACGTACTGTTTAGGGCTCCAAGCGATGTGAAAAAATATAGCGAAATTTTTAGCCGTCCTTACGGACTGGCTATCCAGGTGGGCTCCAGCGATCGTGATTGCCTCGGCCAGGATCCGAAGACACGTTCCAGACCAGACTCTTGGCGCTCACTTACGCTCCCTCACCTTGTAGTGAGGAGAATATTGAGGGTTAGCAACCAGCGTTGTTGTGGAGGTTGTTTTGATGTCTTCCCACATGCCATGAGGTGTGGTTAGTGACTCCCTCTATGTGTTGATGGTAGCTTAAGGGGCACATTAGCCGCTATAGGAGAACATGCCTCTTAAGCCGTAGAACTTTGCAGCCTATGTATGATCTCAGCACGGAGCGACACTGTAAAAGCTATCTCCTTGTGGACGACCAGGAGGAGGCCTTCTAGCCTCACGAGAGTGTGTTTTTCAGACCTGTATCCTTGCCAGCAAGTCTGGTTATTGGCATCTCTCAGACAGTCTACTACCGAGGCCTGGCTCCGATGAGCCTCTGAGATATACTCGAGAGTTCAGGGCCGTGTGTCTCCTGCATTTCTGCAGATCGACTTGGGGAAGCCGAGCACCTTCCGCGTAGGTCTAGACAGTCCTGCGCCCATGGGGGAAGGCAGGCTTGGTATTTACGGGCAGAGTGTAGTCATATAGGTGTCCGCTCGGGTGCCATTGCTGGGGTCCCAATCAGACCCATGAGAAGATTGAAGGATGGGTGTAATGGGTAGGCCTGGCGTGACCTCCAATATAGACCCAGGACAACAGCGGTGGGCTCCCGCTTGTCCTTTCGAAATTTGTGCTCAAGCGAGATAAAGCATAATGCTACCTCTTATCAGAATGACGATAAGAAAAGCTTAGCAATCGGATGGAAATGTTCGAGTGTCTACAGTTTAGGGTCGTATTTGTGGCCGCTAACAGTAGAGTGTTCCTCCCCTCCGAGAGGATACAGGAACACTACAGTGTCGGCTTTTCCTCTAGGTAAGAATTCGAATTATGGCAGGTTAGACATATTACTCAACCAGTAGGTTTGTTCCCATGAGCAGCTCGACTGAAGTTTTCCTGACAGACCCTAGGCTCACTAGAGCTCTCCACAGGCAAAAAGTCGTCAGTCTAAACAGACTGGTGGATGTGACTCTGCCTTTGCAAGTCGTAGTGAGGCTCCTCCCCGTTAATGGCCCGTGGCTTCTCAGGGAAAATATTGTCCCCTGCACGGGAAAAATGACCTCTAAAAAGCACGCGGTTTTTCCAGCAGGCCTAGGTGGAAGCGAGGTCCACCAACGGATCGCGTAGGCGCTCCAAACCCCGGTGATCCGCGTGGACCTTCTTGCCAGAGGGCAAGGAAGAGGCACGCCACCCACTCGTGTGTTTGCAAGCCTGTATTTGGAAGAAACTGGTTAGCTCTTCAACGGGCGAGACCTCCCAGGTCTGGCATGAGGACCGAAATTCCAGAGCGCACCCATGCATCTCCCCCTGTCGCTTTCTGAGCCTTTGGAAAGACATGTCCAATCAACTCGTGCTATAGTGTATTGCTCGAATGAATGAAGGCAGGTGCAGGAATGTGTCAGACATGACTGGTGCCTTTCCTGGGCTTCAGCTAAACCGTGGGGCCTTTTGCCACTCAGAGGATTGCATTTTCCTTCGTCCGGTCACATGCCCCTCCTTGGGGATGAATGTAATAGGGCCGCTTGCCTTCTCGCAAAATCATGCCAAAGGCGTTGAAATTGGAGTAGCAAGAGGCTGTTTCTATTGCAGACTCTCAAGAAAAAGTCAAGAGCAATTGGTGTCCTAGCTCTGATGAGTAGTCAGCGTGTATGGTTTGCTAGAGGTCGCTCGCCTTGTTCATTCCCCCACGTTACCCAGTCCACCCACACGAGAGAAAACAGAAAGAAAAACGCCTCTGTGGCCTCCTATGAAGCCGTAATCGCTTGTGTATGTTCCGTTTTCACTACATAGAATGTGATTTCCCCATAAGAGCAAGATTTATGTCCCTGATAATACTATCTCTTGCAGGCTGCTACGTTAAGAGCTTCCTACGAGCAAAGGGGGATGGGAAGATGCTGTGCTGTGGCTTGCCTTTCCCTGGGGATGCTTGGAGCCGCACTTCCCCTAGGGCCCTGGCTCCAGGGGAAGTTGCCCCTGAATACGATGACCTCCAAGAAGCGCTTTTTCCACTGGCCTGAGACGTTGGAGTTTCAGGATGCAAGAACGAGTGTCCTCGGGGCACCTTTAACAACATTATTTATGGAAGAAAGCAAGTATGAGCAGATCACCGTGTATCTGATGAGCTTACTAGCATAGGTAATGAAGTACCACTTTACCGCTTAAGCGCAGATGGAACCTCTTTCCCTTATCCTGATCTTGAAAAAGAAAATTGTGTAGATACGCTTCAGTCTGAATTAGATGAAATACATCCAGACTTGAGGTTTCCGCCATTTATGACCGACAATGGCCCTGTCTTTGCAGCCCACGTTAATTAACAGGTATGTGAAGCTCTAAATATCAGTGGAAATTACATACAGCATATAGGGCCCAGTGTTCTGGAATGGTGGAAAGAAACAACCAAACTCTTGAAGAGACACTTTCAAAATGGATCATAGAGACTGACTGTACATGGATGGGCTTGCTTCCGGCAGACTTACTCATATTACGGGTAACTGCACGTTCCCATAGTTGTTGTCCTTATGAAATTTTCTATGGGAGACCCCCTCCACAGTGAGGCAGGTGTTAGCAGATTTGCCACAAGTAAGGGGTGGGATTTCACAGCAGATGGAACAATTAGGTAAAGTAATAAATCAGGTAACTAAGTTTGTATAAAAAAGAATATCATTCCCCCTTGAGGAACAGATTCATGAATTTGTGCTCAGTGATCAGGTGTGGCTCAATGACTGGAAACACAATTCCTTGGCCTGACATCGGAAAGGTCCTTTATACTGTTGTTTTAGCCACAATTCTGAAAGAGATGGGAATACCAGACCACCTAACCTGCCTCTTGAGAAATCTGGATGAAGGTCAGGAAGCAAGAGTTAGAGTAGGACATGGAACAACAGACTGGTTCCAAAAAGGAAAAGGAGTATGCAAAGGCTGTATATTGTCACCCTGTTTATTTAACTTCTATGCAGAGTACATCATGAAAAATGCTGGGATGGAAGATACATGAGCTGGAATCAAGATTGCCGGTAGAAATATCAATAAACTTAGATATGCAGATGACACCACCATTATGGCTGAATGTGAAGAGGAACGGGTATGTCGGGGAACTTCTTGAGTTGCAGCAAGGGTGTGAAGGACCCTTTGGAAGTTCCAGAGGTTAGGTGTGGTTAGTCTCGAGATGCCTCAGCAGAAATGGGCCTCATGTCGCCTGGAATGGAGAGGCTCCTGGATATTCCCGAGTTTCAGCAGGTGCTCTCGAGTTACGACGGGGACTTCAGGGACCCGCTTTGGCGGCCGCAGGAAACGCCAGTCATCATGCGTGTTGCTAGGGGGCCTCTCGTGATTCCTCTCCCGTCGATGCCGGGGCCTAAGACCTTGTGTGGAGTCGGGGCCGGAAGCTGAGGATTCCTCTCCAGTGCTGACATGGATTTTGTGGTACTTCTCGAGTCTCCACAAGGGAGTCAGGCCTCGTCTCGAGTGGGGGCATGAGCGTGCCCTTTCCTCCCATGCTGTAGCAGCAGTGTCACGCTTCCCCATGCCTGGACCAAGGGATCTGTGGCTTTCCCTCGAGTCTTTCCCACTAGGCTTTCCCACAGGGCTGTCCCACGTGTGAAAGTGGTGTGAGTCGATCCTCGGCATGAAGGCCAAGGCAGTGCAGGGAAAACAGGTTCCTGTGGAATGGACTGAGACATCTGGGTGAGTCTCGGAATGGTGGCACGACCCTGCAGTTCCTCTCCCCTTTCCTTTGGAGAGCGCCTCCTCTTGAGATGCGATGGGAATGCCGGGAATTCTTTCCCGACCAATCAGGGAAAGGATCGCTCATCTCGAGCTACGAGCCGGAAACGGAGCTCCTCTGGATGTGGCCGGGACACTCGTGCTTCCTCTTGAGTGGAGACGGGTATGTCGGGGAACTTCTTGAGTTGCAGCATGACTGTGAAAGACTCTTTGGAAGTTCCAGAGGTCACGTGTGATTAGCCTCGAGACACCTCAGGGGAAACGGGCCTCATCTCGCCTGGAGGGGAGAACCGCCTGGATTTTACCGAGTTGCGGCAGGTGCTCTCGACTTACGACGGGGACCTCAGGGACACGCTCTGGTGACCTCAGGAAAGGCCAGTAGCCATGCGAGTTGCTAGAGGGCCTGTCGCTATTCCACTCCCGTCGATGCCAGGGCCTAAGACCTTGTGTGGAGTCAGGGCCGGAATCTGAGGATTACTCTCCAAGGCTGACATGCATGTTGGGGTACTTCTGGAGTCTCCCAAGGGGAGTCAGTCCTCGTCTCGAGTGGGGGCATGCACGTGCGCTTTCCTCCCGTGCTGTAGCAGCAGTGTCACGCTTCCCTTCGCGTCGATCAAGGGATCTGTGGCTTTCCCTCAAGGCTTTCCCACGAGGCTGTCCCACAGGGCCCTCCCACGTGCCACCGTGGTGTGAGTCGATCCTCGGCGTGAAAGTCGAAGCAGTGCAGGGAAAACAGGATCCTCTGGAATGGACTGAGATATCTGGGGGACTCTTGGAATGGTGGCACGACCCATGAGTTCTTCTCGCCTTTCCTGTGCAGTGGGCCTCCTCTTGAGAAGCGTCCGAAACGTTGGGAATTCTATCCCGAGGAAGCAAGGAAGGATCCCTCATCTTTAGCTTGGAGGCGGAAACGGAGCTCCTCTGGATGTGGCCAGAACCCTCGTGCTTCCTCTGGAGTGGAGACGGGTGTGTCGGGGAACTTCTTGAGTGCAGCTAAGGTGTGAAGGAACCTTTGGAAGTTCCAGAGGTTAGGTGTGATTAGACTCGAGACGCCTCAGCGGAAATGGGCCTCATCTAACCTGGAGGGGAGAACCTCCTGGATTTTCTCCAGTGTGGCAGGTGCTCTAGAATTACGACGGGGATTTCAGGGATCCTCTCCGGTGTCCTGAGGAAAGGCCAGTCTCCATGCGAGTTGTTCGATGGCCTCTCGGGATTCCTCTCCCGTTGATGCCGGGGTCTGAGACCTTGTACGGAGTCGGTGCCGGAACCTGAGGATTCCTCTCCAGTGCTGACATGGATCTTGGGGTACTACTGGAGTCTCCCGAGGGGAGTCAGTCCGCGTCTCGAGTGGGGGCATGCACGTGCGCTTTCCTCCCGAGCTGTAGCAGCAGTGTCACGCTTCCCTTCGCGTGAATCAAGGGATCTGTGGCTTTCCCTCGAGGCTTTCCCACGAGGCTTTCCCACAGGGCTGTCCCACGTACCAACGTGGTGTGAGTTGATCCTCGGCTTGAAAGTCGAGGCAGTGCAGGGAAAACAGGATTTCGTGGAATTGACTGAGACATCTGGGGGACTCTGGGAATGGTGTCATGACCCTGGACTTCCTCTCGCCTTTCCTGTGGAGAGCACCCCCTCTTGAGATGCAACGGGAACGCCGGAAATTCTTTCCCCACCACGCAGGGAAAGGATCCCTCCTCTCGAGCTAGGAGGCGGAAACGGGGCTCCTCTGGATGTGGGCGGGACTCTCGTACTTCCTCTCGAGTGTCGACGGGTATGTCCGGGAACTTCTTGAGTTGCAGCAAGGTTGTGAAGGACGCTTTGCAAGTTCCAGAGGTTAGGTGTGATTAGCATCGAGATGCCTCAGTGGAAATGGGCCTCATCTCGCCTGGAGGGGAGAACCTCCTGAATTTTCTCGAGTTGCGGCAGGTGCTCTCGACTTACGACAGGGACCTCAGGGACCCGCTCTGGTGGCCTCAGGAAAGGCCAGTCCCCATGCAAGTTGCTCGGGGGCCTCTCGGGGTCCTCTCCCGTCGATGCCGGGGCCTAAGACTTTGTGTGGAGTTGGTGCCGGAACCTGAGGATTCCTGACAGTGCTGACATGGATCTTGGGGTACTTCTGAAGTCTCCCCAGGGGAGTCAGTCCTCGTCTCGAGTGGGGGCATGCACGTGCGCTTTCCTCCCGAGCTGTAGCAGCAGTGTCACGCTTCTTGGCGATTGGATCATGGTATCAGTGGCTTTCCCTGAAAGCTTTTCCTCGAGGCTTTTCCACGAGGTTTTCCCACAGGGCTGTCCCAAGTGCCACCGTGGTGTGAGTCGATCCTCGGCTTGAAAGTCGAGGCAGTGCAGGGAAAACAAGTTTCCCTGGAATGGACTGAGACATCTGAGGGAATCTGGGAATGGTGGCACGACCCTGGAGTTCCTCTCGCCTTTTCTGGGGAGAGCGCCTACTCTTGAGATGCGATGGGAATGCCGGAAATTCTTTCCCGACCACGCAGGGAAAGGATCCCTTCTTTCGAGCTATGAGGTGGAAACGGGGCTCCTCCTCATGTGGGAGGGACTCTCGTGCTTCCTCTCGAGTGGAGACGGGTATGTTGGGGAACTTCTTGAGTTGCAGCAAGGGTGTGAAGGACCCTTTGGCAGTTCTAGAGGTTAGGTGTGATTAGCCCCGAGACGCCTCAATGGAAATGGGCCTCATCTCGCCTGGAGGGGAGAAACTCCTGGATATTCTCGAGTTGCGGCAGGTGCTCTCGACTTACGATGGGGACCTCAGGGACCAGCTCTGGTGGCCTCAGGAAATTCCAGTCCCCATGCGAGTTGCTCGGGGCCCTCTCCGGATTCCTCTCCCGTCGATGCCGGGGCCTCAGACCTTACGTAGAGTCGGTGCTGTAACCTGAGGATTCCTCTCCAGTGCTGACATGGATCTTGGTGTACTGCTGGAGTCTCCCCAGGGGAGTCAGTCCTCGTCTCGGTTGAGGGCATGCACGTGCGCTTTCCTCCCCAGCTGTAGCAGCAGTGTCGCGCTTCCCTTCGCGTGGATCAAGGGATCTGTGGCTTTCCTTCGAGGCTTTCCCACGAGGCTTTCACACGAGGCTTTGCCACAGGGCTCTCTCACGTGCCAGAGTAGTGTGAGTCGATCCTCGGCTTGAAAGTCGAGTCAGTGCGGGGAAACAGGTTAGCCTGGAATGGACTGAGACATCTGGGGGACTCGGAGAATGCTGGCATGTCCCTGGAGTTCCTCTCGCCTTTCCTGTGGAGAGCGCCTCCTCTTGAGATGCAACGGGAACGCCGGGAATTCTTTCCCGAACTTGAAGGGAAAGGATCCCTCCTCTCGAGCTATGAGGCAGAAACGGGGCTCCTCTGGATGTGGGTGGAACTCTCGTGCTTCCTCTTGAGTGGAGACCGGTATGTCGGGGAACTTCTTGATTTGCAGCAAGGGTGTGAAGGACCCTTTGGAAGTTCCAGAGTTTAAGTGTGCTTAGCCTTGAGATGTGTCAGCGGAAATAGGCTTCATTTTGCCTGGAGGGGAGAACATCCTTGATTTTCTCCAGTTGCGGCAGGTGCTCTCGACTTACGACGGGGACCGCAGGGACCCGCTCTCTTGGCCTCAGGAAAGGCCAGTCAAGATCCAAGACAGCACTGGAGAGGGAGAGACATCATGAAAGGCTCCCGAGCAACTCGCATGGGGACTGGCCTTTCCTGAGGCCACCAAAGCGGGTCCCTGAGGTCCCCGTCGTAAGTCGAGAGCACCTGGCGCCACTCGAGAAAATCCAGGAGGTTCTCCCCTCCAGGCGAGATGAGACCCATTTGCGCTGAGGCATCTCGAGGCTAATCACACCTAACCTCTGGACCTTCCAAAGGGCCCTTCACACCCTTGCTGCAACTCAAGAAGTTCCCCGACATACCCGTTTCCACTCGAAAGGAAGCACGAGAGTCCCGCCCACAACCAGAAGAGCCCCGTTTCAGCCTCATAGCTCGAGAGGAGTTATCCTTTCCCTGCATGGTCGGGAAAGAATTTCCGGCGTTCCCGTCGCATCTCAAGAAGAGGCGCTCTCCACAGGAAAGGCGAGAGGAACTCAGGGTCGTGCCAGCATTCCCAGAGTCCCCAGATGTCTCAGTCGATTCCAGGGCAACCTGTTTTCCCCGCAATGCCTCGACTTTCAAGCCGAGGATCGACTCAGACCTCGGTGGCACGTGGGACAGCCCTGTGAAAAGCCTAGTGGGAAAGCCTCGTGGGAAAGCCTACAGAGAAAGCCACAGATCCCTGGATCCACGCAAAGGGAAGCGTGACACTGCTGCTAAAGCTCGGGAGGAAAGCGCACGGGCACGCCACACTCGCGACGAATACTGACTCCCCTGGGAGACTCCAGAAGTACCCCAAGATCCATGTCAGAACTGGAGAGGAATCCTCAGGTTCCGGCACCGACTCCACACAAAGTCTCAGGCCCCGGCATAGACGGGAGAGGAATCGCTAGAGTCCCACGAGCAACTCGCATGGGTACGGGCCTTTCCTGAGGGCACTAGAGCGGGTCCCTGAGGTCCCAATCGTAAGTCGAGAGCACCTGCCCCAACTCGAGAAAATCCAGGAGGTTCTCCCCTCCAGGCGAGATGAGGCCCATTTCCTCTGAGGCGCCTCGAGGCTAATCACATCTAACAACTGGAACTTCCAAAGGGTCCTTCACACCCTTGCTGCAACTCAAGAAGTTCCCCGAAATACCCGTCTCCACTCGAGGGGAATCACGAGAGTCCCGCCCACATCTAGAGGAGCCCCGTTTCTGCCTCCTAGCTCGAGAGGAGGGATCCTTTCCCTGCGTGCTCGGGAAAGAATTCCCGGCGTTCCCGTCGCACCTCAAGAGGAGGCGCTCTCCAAAGGAAGAGCGAGAGGAACTCCAGGGTCGTGCCACCATTCCCAGAGTCCCCCAGATGTCTCAGTCCATTCAGGGAAACCTGTTTTCCCTGCACTGCCTCGACTTTCAAGCTGAGGATCGACTCACACCACGGTGGCACTGGGACAGCCCTGTGGGAAAGTCTCGTGGGAAAGCCTCGTGGGAAAGCCTCGTGGGAAAAACTCGAGGGAAAGCCACAGATCCCTTGATACACGTGAAGCGAAGCGTGACACTGCTGCTACAGCTCGGGAGGAAAGCGCACGTGCATGCCCCAACTCGAGACGAGGACTGACTCCCCTGGGGAGAATCCAGAAGTACCCCAAGATCCATGTCAGCACTGGAGAGGGATCCTCAAATCCGCCACCGACTCCACACAAGGTCTAGGCGCCTGCATCGACGGGAGAGGAATCCCGAGAGGCCCCCGAGCAACTCGCATGGGGACTGGCCTTTCCTGAGGCCACCAGAGCGGGTCCCTGGGTCCCCGTCGTAAGTCGAGACCACCTGCCGCAACTCCAGAAAATCCAGGAGGTTCTCCCCTCCAGGCGAGATGAAGCCCACTTCCAATGAGACGTGTCGAGGCTAATCACACCTAACCTCTGGAACTTCCAAAGGGTCCTTACACCCTGGCTGCAAATCAAGAAGATCCCCAAAATACCCGTCTCCACTCGAGAGGAAGCAAGAGAGTCCCGCCCACATACATAGGAGCCCCGATTCCGCCTCCTAGATCGAGAGGAGGGATCCTTTCCCTGCGTGGTCGGGAAAGAATTCCCGGCGTTCCCGTCGCATCTCAAGAGGAGGCGCTCTCCACAGGAAAGGCGAGAGGAACTCCAGGTTCGTGCCACCATTCCCAGAGTCCCCCAGATGTCTCAGTCCATTCCAGGGAAACCTGTTTTCCCTGCACTGCCTAGATTTCAAGCCGAGGATCGACTCACACCACGGTGGCACGTTGGACAACCCTGTGGGAAAGCCTCGTGGGAAAGCCTCGTGGGAAAGCCTCGAGGGAAAGCCACAGATCCCTTGATCCACACGAAGGGAACCGTGACACTGCTGCCCAAGCTCGGGAGGAAAGCGCACGTGCATGCCCCCACTTGAGACGAGGACTGACTCCCCTGGGGAGACTCCAGCAGTACCCCAAGATCCATGTCATCACTGGAGAGGAATCCTCAGGTTCCGGCACCGACTCCACACAAGGTCTTAGTCCACGGCATCGACAGGAGAGGAATCCGGAGAGGCCCCCTAGCAACTCGTATGGGGACTGGCCTTTCCTGAGGCCACCAGAGCAGGTCCCTGAGGTCCCCGTCGTAAGTCGAGAGCACCTGCCGCCACTCGAGAAAAACCAGGAGGTTCTCCCCTCCATTCTAGATGAGGCCCATTTCCGATGAGGCCTCTCGAGGCTAATCACACCTAACTTCTGGAACTTCCAAAGAGCCCTTCACACTCTTGCTGCACCTCAAGAAGTTCCCTGACATACTCGTCTTCACTCGAGAGGAAGCACGATTGTCCCGCCCACATCCAGGGGAGACACGTTTCCGCCTCCTAGCTCGAGAGGAGGGCTCCTTTCCCTGCGTGGTCGGGAAAGAATTTCCGGCGTTCCCGTCGCATCTCAAGAGGAGCCGCTCTTCACAGGAAAGGCGAGAGGAACTCCAGGGTCGTGCCACCATTCCCAGAGTCCCCCAGATGTCTCAGTCCATTCCAGGGAAACCTGTTTTCCCTGCACTGCCTCGACTTTCAACCCGAAGATGCATTCACACCCCGGTGGAACGTGGGACAGCCCTGTGGGAAAGTCTCGTGGGAAAGCCTGGACGGAAAGCCACAGATCACTTGATCCACGCGAAGGGAAGCGTGACACTGCTGCTACAGCTCGGAAGGAAAGCGCACGTGCATGCCCCCACTCGTGACGAGGACTGACTCAACTGGGGAGACTTCAGAAGTACGCCAAGATCCATGTCAGCACTGGAGAGGAATCCTCAGGTTCCGGCACCGACTCCACACAAGTTCTTAGGTCCCGGAATCGACGGGAGAGGTATCCTGAGAGGCGCCCAAGCAACTCGCATGGGGACTGACCTTTCCTGAGGCCACCAAAACGGGTCCCTGAGGTCCTCCTTGTAAGTCGAGAGCACCTGCCACACCTTGAGAAAATCCAGGAGGTTCTCCCCTCAAGGTGAGATTAGGTCCATTTCCGCTAAGCCGTCTCGAGGCTAATCACATCTAACCTCTGGAACTTACAAAGGGTCCTTCACACCCTTGCTGCAACTCAAGAAGTTCCCCGACATACCCGTCTCCACTCGAGAGAAAGCGCGAGAGTCCCGCCCACATACAGAGGAGCCCAGTTTCCGCCTCATAGCACAAGAGGAGGGATCCTTTCCCTGCGGTGTCGGGAAAGAATTCCCGGCATTCCCGTCGCATCTCAAGAGGAGGCGCTCTCCACAGGAAAGGCGAGAGGAACTCCAGGGTCGTGCCACCATTCCCAGAGTCCCCCAGATGTCTCAGTCCACGCCAGGGAAACCTGTTTTGCCTACACTGCCTCCACTTTCAGCCGAGGATCGACGCACACCACAGTGGCACGTGGGACAGCCCTGTGGGAAAGCCTCGTGAGAAAGCTTCATGGGAAATCCTCGAGGGAAAGCCTCAGATCCCTTGATCCACCTGAAGGGACCATGACACTGCTGCTACAGCTCAGGAGGAAAGCGCACGTGCATGCCTCCACTCGAGACGAGGACTGACTCCCCTGGGGAGACTCCAAAGTACCCCAAGATCCATGTCAGCAATGGAGAGGAAACCTCAGGTTCCAGAACGAACTCCACACAAGGTCTTAGGCCCCGGCATCAACGGGAGAGGAATCCCGAGAGGCCCGCGAGCAACTCGCATGGGGACTGGCCTTTCCTGAGGCCACCAGAGCGGGTCCCTGAGGTCCCTATCGAAAGGCGAGAGCACCTGTCGCAACTCGTGAAAATCCAGGAGGTTATCCCCTCCAGGCGCGATTAGGCCCATTTCCGCTGAGGCGTCTCGAGGCTAATCACACCTAACCTCTGGAACTTCCAAAGGGGCCTTCACACCCTTGCTTCAACTCAAGAAGTTCCCCGACATACCCGTCTCCACTCGAGAGGAATCACGAGAGTCCCGCCCACATGCAGAGGAGCCACGTTTCCGCCTAATAGATCGAGAGGAGGGATCCTTTCCCTCCGTGGTCGGGAAAGAATTCCCCGCGTTCCCGTCGCATCTCAAGAGGAGGCGCTCTCCACAGGAAAGGCGAGAGCAACTCCAGGGTCGTGCCACCATTCCCAGAGTCCCCCAGATGTCTCAGTCCATTGCAGGGAAACCTGTTTTCCCTGCACTGCCTCGACTTTCAAGCCGAGGATCGACTCACACCACGGTGGCTCGTGGGGCAGTCCTGTGGGAAAGCCTCCTGGGAAAGCCTCGAGGGAAAGCCACAGATCCCTTGATCTACTCGAAGGGAAGCGTGACACTGCTGCTAGAGCTCGGGAGTGAAGCTCACGCGCATGCCCCCACTCGAGAAGCGGACTGACTCCCCTGGGGAGACTACAGAACTACCCCAATATCCATGTCAGCCCTGGAGAGGAATCCTGAGGTTCCGGAACCGACTCCACACAAGGCCTTAGGCCCCGGAATCGACGGGAGTGGAATCCCGAGAGGCCCCCGGGCAACTTGCTTGGCGACTGGCCTTTCCTGATGCCACCAGAGCGAGTCAATGAGGTCCCCATCGTACGTCGATTGCACCTGCCTCATCTCGAGAAAATCCAGGAGGTTCTCCCCTCCAGGCGAGATGAGGCCCTATTACGCTGAGGCGTCTCCAGGCTAATCACACCTAACTTCTGGAACTTCCAAAGGGTCCTTCACACCCTTGCTGCAACTCAAGAAGTTCCCCGACATACCCGTCACCACTCGAGAGGAAGCACGAGAGTCCCGCCCATATCCAGAGGAGCCCCGTTTATGCCTCTTAGCTCGAGAGGATGGATCCTTTAACTGCGTGGTTGGGAAAGAATTGCCTGCAATCCCGTCGCATCTCAAGAGGAGGCGGTCTCCTCAGGAAAGGCGAGAGGAACTCAAGGGTCGTGCCACCATTCCCAGAGTCCCCCAGATGTCTCAGTCCATTCCAGGGAAAACTGTTTTCCGGGCACTGCCTCGATTTCATGCCGAGGATCGACTTACATCACGGTGGCACGTGGGACAGCCCTGTGGGAAAGCCTCTGGGAAAGCCTCATGGGATAGCCTCAAGGGAAAGACACTGATCCCTTGATCCTCTCTACGGGAAGCGTGACACTGCTGCTACAGCTCGGGAGGGAATCGAACTGCATGCCGCCACTCGAGACGAGGACTGACTCCCCTGGGGAGACTCCAGAAGTACCCCAAGATCCATGTCAGCAATGGAGAGGAAACCTCAGGTTCCAGAACCAACTCCACACAAGGTCTTAGGCCCCGGCATCAACGGGGAGAGGAATCCCAAGAGGCCCGCGAGCAACTCCCATGGGGACTGTCCATTCCTGAGGCCACCAGAGCGGGTCCCTGAGGTCCCTATCGAAAGCCGAGAGCACCTGCCGCAACTCGAGAAAATCCAGGAGGTTCTCCCCTCCAGGCGAGATTAAGCCCATTTCCGATGAGGCGTCTCGAGGCTAATCACACCTAACCTCTGGAACTTCCAAAGGGGCCTCACCCTTGCTTCAACTCAAGAAGTTCCCCGACATACCCGTCTCCACTCGAGAGGAATCACGAGAGTCCCGCCCACATCCAGAGGAGCCACATTTCCGCCTAATAGATCGAGAGGACGGATCCTTTCCCTGCGTGTTCGGGAAAGAATTCCCCGCGTTCCCGTCGCATCTCAAGAGGAGGCGCTCTCCACAGGAAAGGCGAGAGGAACTCCAGGGTCGTGCCACCATTCCCAGAGTCCCCCAGATGTCTCAGTCCATTCCAGGGAAACCTGTTTTCCCTGCACTGCCTCGACTTTCAAGCCGAGGATCGACTCACACCACGGTGGCTCGTGGGGCAGTCCTGTGGGAAAGCCTCCTGGGAAAGCCTCGAGGGAAAGCCACAGATCCCTTGATCTACTCGACGGGAAGCGTGACACTGCTGCTAGAGCTCGGGAGTGAAGCTCACGCGCATGCCCCCACTCGAGAAGAGGACTGACTCCCCTGGGGAGTCTACAGAACTACCCCAATATCCATGTCAGCCCTGGAGAGGAATCCTCAGGTTCCGGAACCGACTCCACACAAGGCCTTAGGCCCCGGAATCGACGGGAGTGGAATCCCGAGAGGCCCCCGGGCAACTTGCTTGGCGACTGGCCTTTCCTGATGCCACCAGAGCGAGTCAATGAGGTCCCCATCGTAAGTCGACATCACCTGCTGCAACTCGAGAAAATCCAGGAGGTTCTCCCCTCAAGGCGAGATGAGGCCCTTTTCCGCTGAGGCGTCTCGAGGCTAATCACATCTAACCTCTGGAACTTCCAAAGGGTCCTTCACACCCTTGCTGAAACTCAAGAAGTTCCCCGGTATACCTGTCTCCACTCGAGAGGAAGCACGAGAGTCCCGGCCCACATCCAGAGGAGCCCCGTTTCTGCCTCAGCTCGAGAGGATGCATCCTTTCCCTGCGTGGTCCGGAAAGAATTCCCGGAGTTCCCGTCCCATCTAAAGAGGGCGCTCTCCACAGGAAAGGCGAGAGGAACTCCAGGGTCGTGCCACCATTCCCAGAGTTCCCCAGATGTCTAAGTCCATTCAAGGGAAACCTGTTTTCCCTGCACTGTCTCGACTTTCAGCAGAGGATCAACTCACACCACGGTGGCACGTGGGACAGCCCTGTGGGAAAGCCTCGTGGGAAAGCCTCGAGGGAAAGCCTCAAGGGAAAGACACAGATCCCTTGATCCACTCGCCGGGAAGCGTGACCATGCTGCTACACCTCGGAAGGAAAGCGCACGAGCATGCCCCCACTCGAGACGAGGACTGACTCCCCTGGGGAGACATCAGAAGTACCCCAAGATCCATGTAAGCACTGCAGAGAAATGCTCAAGTTCCGGCACCGACTTCACACAAGGTCTAGGCCCTGGCATCGATGGGAGAGGAATCCCCAGAGGCCCCGAGCAACTCGCATGGGGACTGGCCTTTCCTGAGGCCACCAGACCGGGTCCCTGAGGTCCCCGTCGAAAGTCGAGAGCACCTGCCGCAACTCGATAAAATCCAGGAGGTTCTCCCCTGAGCCGAGATGAGGCCCATTTCCGCTGAGGCGTCTCGAGGCTAATCACGTCTAACTTCTGGAACTTCCAAAGGGTCCTTCACAACCTTGTGGCAACTCAATAAGTTCCCCGACATACCCGTCTCCACTCGAGAGGAAGCACGAGAGTCTTGCCCACATCCAGAGGAGCCCCGATTCCGCCTCAAAGCTCGAGAGGAGGGATCATTTCCCTGCGTGTGCGGGAAAGAATTCCCGGCGTTCCCGTCACATCTGAAGTGGAGGCACTCTCCACAGGAAAGGCGAGAGGAACTCCAGGGTCGTGCCACCATTCCCAGATTCCCCCGGATGTCTCAGTCCATTCCAGGGAAAACTGTTTTCCTTGCACTGCTCGACTTTCAAGCCGAGGATCGACTCACACCACGGTGGCACGTGGGACAGCCCTGTGGGAAAGCCTCGTGGGAAAGCCTCGTGGGAAAGCCTCGAGGGAAAGCCACAGATCCATTGATCCACGCGAAGGGAAGTGCGACACTGCTGCTACAGCTCGGGAGGAAAGCGCACGTGCATGCCCCCACTCGAGACGAGGACTGACTCCCCTGGGGAGACTCCAGAAGTACCCCAAGATCCATGTCAGCCACTGGAGAGGAATGCTCAGGTTCCGGCACCGACTCCACACAAGATCTTAGGCCCCGGCATCCACGGGAGAGGAATCTTGAGAGGGCCCCCGAGCAACTCGCATGGGGACTGGCCTTTCCTGAGGCCACCAGAGCGGGTCCCTGAGGTCCCCGTCATAAGTTGAGAGCACCTGCCGCAACTCGAGAAAATCCAGGAGGTTCTCCGCTCCAGGCGAGATGAGGCCCATTTCCGCTCAGGCGTCTCGAGGCTAATCACACCTAACCTCTGGAACTTTCAAAGGGTTCTTCACACCCTTGCTGCAACTCAAGAAGTTCCGCGACATACCCGTCTCCACCCGAGTGGAAACACGAGAGTTACGCCCACATCCAGAGGAGCCTCGTTTCCGACTCCTAGCTCGAGAGGAGGGATCCTTTCCCTGCGTGGTGGGAAAGAATTCCCGTCGTTCCTGTCGCATGTCAAGAGGAGGCGCTTTCCACAGGAAAGGCGAGAGGAACTCCAGGGTCATGCCACCATTCCCAGAGTTCCCAGATGTCTAAGTCCATTCCAGGGAAACCTGTTTTCCCTGCACTGCCTCGACTTTCAAGCCGAGGATCGACTCACACCACGGTGGCACGTGGGACAGCCCTGTGGGAAAGCCTCGTGGGAAAGCCTCGTGGGAAAGCCTCGAGGGAAAGCCACAAATCACTTGATCTACGCGAGGGAAGCATGACACTGCTGCTACAGCTCGAGAAGTAAGTGCACGTGAAGGCGCCCACTAGAGACGAGGACTGACTCCCCTGGGGAGACTCCAGAAGTACCCCAAGGTCCATGTCAGCACTGGAGAGGAATCCTCAGGTTCCGGCACCGACTCCACACAAGTTCTTAAGCCCCGGCATCGAAGGGAGAGGAATCCCGAGAGGCCCCCGAGCAACTCGCATGGGGACTGGCCTTTCCTGAGGCCACCAGAGCGGGTCCCTGATGTCCCCGTCGTAAGTCAAGAGCACCTGCCGTAAGTCGAGACAATTCAGGAGGTTCTCCCCCTCCAGGCGAGATGAGGCCCTTTTCCCCTGAGGGGTCTCGAGTCTATTCACACTGAACCTCTGGAAATTCCAAAGGGTCCTTCACACCCTTGCTGCAACTCAAGAAGTTCCCCACATACACGTCTCCATTCGAGAGGAAGCTCGAGAGTCCCGCCCACATCCAGAAGAGCCCCGTTTCCGCCTCCTAGCTCGAGAGGAGGGATCCTTTCCCTGCGTGGTGAGGAAAGAATTCCTCGTGTTCCTGTCGCATCTCAAGAGGAGGCGCTCTTCTCAGAAAAGGCGAGAGGAACTCCAGGGTCGTGCCACCATTCCAAGAGTCCCCCAGATGTCTCAGTCCATTCCAGGGAATGCTGTTTTTCTTACACTTCCTCGACTTTCAAGCGAGGATCGACTCACACCACGGTGGCACGTGGGACAGCCCTGTGGAAAGACTCGTGGGAAAGCCTCGAGGGAAAGCCCCTGATCCCTTGATCCACACGAAGGGAAGCGTGACACTGCTGCTACAG
This sequence comes from Capra hircus, assembly GCF_001704415.2. Taxonomy (NCBI): domain Eukaryota; kingdom Metazoa; phylum Chordata; class Mammalia; order Artiodactyla; family Bovidae; genus Capra; species Capra hircus. The sequence goes on from NW_017191922.1 coordinate 21,059, forward strand.
CTCGGGAGGAAAGCGCACATGCATGACCCCACTGGAGACGAGGACTGACTCCCCTGGGGAGACTCCAGAAGTTCCCAAAGATCCATGTCAGCACTGGAGAGGAATCCTCAGGTTCCGGCACCGACCCCACACAAGGTCTTAGGCTCCGGCATGGACGGCAGAGGAATCCTGAGAGGCTCAGGAGCAACTCGCATGGGGACTTGCCTTTCCTGAGGCCACCAAAGCGGGTCTCTGAGGACACCATGGTAAGTCGAGAGCACCTGCCGCAACTCGAGAAATCCAGGAGGTTGTCCCCTCCAGGCGAGATGAGGCCCATTTCCGCTGAGGCGTCTCGAGGCTAATCACAACTAACCTCTGGAACTTCCAAAGGGACCC
>NW_017191923.1:0-10548 GCF_001704415.2 Capra hircus
TCCATGACTTTTGACTTTCTAAAACTTAAGTGCTACTAGCCTACTGTTGACTTATTGATAATATAAACAGTTTATTAACACCTGTTATGTGTATTCTATAATGTATTATTTATGACAAAGGAAGCTAGAGAAAAAAAATGATATTTAAAAAGCATTGTTCAGTTCAGTTCAGTTCAGTCGCTCAGTCATGTCTGACTCTTTGCAACCCATGGACTGTAGCCTGCCAGCTCCTCCATCGATGGGATTTTCCAGGCAAGAATACTGGAGTGGGTTGCCATTTCCTTCTCCAGGGGATCTTCCAGACCCAGGGATCAACCCAAGTCTCCCTCATTACAGGCAGATGCTTTACCATCTGAGCCACCAGGGAAGCCCCAAAAAAGCATAAGGAAGAGAAATACATTTACAGTATGTACTGTATATATCGATACCATAAGTTTACATCCTCTGTTTACAAGATGAATCATCTGTCAGTACCTACATTAATATTGCCTTATATGATACAAAACACTGTATACATGTATTACTAGAAATCAAAAAATAAAAGAATTCAAAAAAATAAATTCATATTTATTTAAAGGTATAATGACATACATTGATAAAAAAGGAGCTAGATAATTACTTTATGTTTTATAAATAAATAACTGATATAATTGCTGCACAGTAGCCTATCTTATACACTAATAAGTGAATCATTATAAAATGTTTTTGGTATATGTTATACAGTCATAGTCATAATACAGTATTTTTTTAAAAAAAACTACTTACCTGTGATGATAGGCTGAAACATAGTTTCTTTAACTGTGAAAGAGAGAAAAAAGTATCAGTTCAGTTCAGTTTAGTTCAGTCGCTCAGTCGCGTCCAACTCCTTGTGACCCCATGAACTGCGGCACGCCAGGCCTCCCTGTCCATCACCAACTCTGAGTTCACTCAAAGAGATCTCTTCAAAAAATTAGAGATACCAAGGGAACATTTCATGCAAAGATGGGCTCAATAAAGGACAGAAATGGTATGGACCTAACAGAAGCAGAAGATATTAAGAAAAGGTGGCAAGAATACAGAGAAGAACTGTACAAAAAAGATCTTCATGACCAAGATAATCACGATGGTGTGATCACTCACCTAGAGCCAGACAATTTGGAATGTGAAGTCAAGTGGGCCTTAGAAAGCATCACTACGAACAAAGCTAGTGCTTGAGCTGGCCCAGTTGAGCTATTTCAAATCCTGAAAGATGATGCTGTGAAAGTGCTGCACTCAAATATGCCAGCAAATTTGGAAAACTCAGCAGTGGCCACAGGACTGGAAAAGGTCAGTTTTCATTCCAATCCCAAAGAAAGGCAGTGCCAAAGAATGCTCAAACTAACTCACAATTGCACTCATCTCACACACTAGTAAAGTAACGCTCAAAATTCTCCAAGCCAGGCTTCAGCAATATGTGAACTGTGAACTTCCAGATGTTCAAGCTGGTTTTAGAAAAGACAGAGGAACCAGAGATCAAATTGCCAACATCCTCTGGATCATGGAAATTCATGATCTGGATCCAAGAGAATTCCAGAAAAACATCTATTTCTGCTTTATTGACTATACCAAAGCCTTTGACTGTGTGGAGCACAACAAACTGTGGAAAATTCTGAAAGAGATGGGAATACCAGACCACCTAACCTGCCTCTTGAGAAACCTTTATGCAGGTCAGGAAACAACAGTTAGAACTGGACATGGAACAACAGATTGGTTCCAAATAGGAAAAGGAGTACATCAAAGCTGTATATTGTCACCCTCCTTATTTAACGTCTATGCAGAGTACATCATGAGAAATGCTGCTGGGCTGGAGGAAGCACAAGCTGGAATCAAGATTGCCAGGAGAAATATCAATAACCTCAGATATGCAGATGACACCACCCGTATGGCAGAAAGTGAAGAGGAACTAAAAAGCCTCTTGATGAAAGTGAAAGAGGAGAGTGAAAAAGTTGGCTTACTGTATGATAATGTAATTCTTTGAAAGCAAAGTTACAAGCAATAAAAAAACTAAATTATTAATATTATATTAAGTATCACTCACACCTATATGAGGATATGCTATCCTCTTCCACACAAGTCTTACACACAATGCTCTATACTTATATTTTTATATATTTATTGAAAAAATCTGTGCATAAGTGGATTTTGCAGCTCACGCCCATGTTGTTGGAGAGTCAGCTGTAATTCTGCTCCAGTGAATTCATGCTAACCTTAAATTTATGTGTTAATTTTTATGTTGGAACTTTGTATGATGTAGTTTTTTTTAACGTGGAGCTCTCTAGCAGGTTTCGACCAAACACATTCATCACAAAACCAATAACAATAGAAATACTATTATCCTATATATACCATTTGTGGTCTCGGTATTTTACCCTGAGACTATTTAAAAGAATGGATTAAAAGTTCATGTAGACTTGTGTTTTTCTGATTAAACAATTCCAAGCTTATTTTTCATGATTAGTATTATGCCTCATGATTTATTTTCAATCTAGTTTTTAATATGTGTGAACCTCCTATGGGCCAGTATTATGCTACCTGTACAGGTGGGAATAGAGTTCACATGGTTTCACTCTGGACACAATGACCAATTAAACTTGAGGGACTCTGGAATCCCTAGGGCTAAAAGAGCACAGAGCATTGTATGAACGGTAAGCCCTTCAGTTAAAGGTTAAACCCTCTCTCCATGAGTCTGTCAGTGTTGCTGGTATTTATAAAATCAGCTTCTCATTGTATTAGGAATTTGGTGAGAAGAGCCAGGCTCAATCAAAAACACCTGAATGACTGAAGACACTATATCTAATATACTTTTACCTCAACATATGAACTTTTCTCATATGTTTTTGAAGCAGTCCAATTATGTGCTAATTTCATTCTGAGTCTGTGGGCAATATGTAGCTGAATAAGAAATTCACAAGAGGTGAAATGTCAAAAAGTCACTGCATTTTTCATCTTGTCTTTGGGCTAAACTTCCTTCAAAACATGGCACAAAGAATGGGGCAGACATCTTTTCAACACAAGAAAAAAGAAAAGGTGAGTGATGTCTACTGACGAGAATTATGTTATTACCATTGAGGGGAAAGATCTCTCAAGATCATTTCATATACTTCCCTGTCTTTAGGTTGCTTCACATTAAGTGACCAGAGTTCAGTTTGCTTCTTGGGAATCTTGAAATAAAGGTCAAATATTTTCTGTGGCTCCAAAAATACTTGCTATCATTTCACTCCTTTGAATGAATGTTTGCCCATTATATTGTCATAAAAACAAAGAGAGAGAGAGAGAGAGTCAGCAGGATTTTTAAGCAAAAAAATAAATAAAATTAGGAGTATTTCAGGATTCTTTTAATTAGTAGAGAATATAGAAATGGGAGAAGTGTTATGATGACAGTGGGATGAAAATATCTTTTCAAAGGGCAAGTTCATTTTTCTGATAATGTAAAAAGGGAACTAATGAATGAGCTGACATTAGTGTCATACAAAATGTGGGGAAGAGTATTGAGTAGAAGATGTGAAAAACAGAAATAGGAAAAAGACAGCTGATGAGTAAAGCATTTTTATCTCCCATGCCCAAAGGCAACTCAATATCTCCTACTAACTGTTGACTTGACTATCATTTAAATGGAAATGATGTTTGCAGTATTACACTAGAAACAAAGAAAAAATGACTTGTACATTTAATCATTTCATACTATAATATTATAAAAATTATAATAAGTTTTGTTCCACCAATAGTAAGTTGGTTGTCTGTTTTTTCATATACATGAAAAGTGGAGATAATGATATATTACTTCTATTAATACTTACTGATAATGATTAATGCTCTTGATGCTATTAGTGATAACTAGTTCACATTCACTAAATGCTTACTATGTTCCAGAGCTGTCCTAAGTTCAGATGTGTAGGCATTGTTGTGTTAGATATACAATAACTCTCATTATCAATACAGAATCTTTGAATTTTGACCACAAGGATATTCACCAATTTGCCCAGAACCATATTCAGACAGTAAAGAATCTGCCTGCAATGCCAGAGACCTGGGTTCGATCTCTGGGTTGGGAAGATCCCCTGGAGAAGAGAACGGCTACCCACTCCAGTATTCTTGCCTGGAAAATCCCATGGACAGAGGAGCCTGGCGGGCTACAGTCCATGGGGTTGCAAAGAGTTGGACTCAACTGAATAACTAACATTTTCACTTTTGCTTATACAGATCAGATATAAAATGTTGGGAGATTCTAGCTACAGAGGCAATGTTCTAAAAAGCTAACTTTTAAGGCGATTTTTTTAAAAAACATTACCTAGTGAGTAGACATTGTAGCGTTTCCCTATTTTGATTTTTCTTCATTGATGAAAAAGTTGCACATCTTTTCTAATTTCACCTTTGCATCATATTTTTTCTTCTCCAACATGCTTATTTATATACATTGCTCTTTTTTACTAGAGTTTTAGTCTTTTCTCATAATTATTAGGTACCATCTTTGCCATAAGCACTGCACGTTTTTCATCTTGCATTTATCCTTTATCACTGCATCAACTTATTCATGTGAAAATTTAAATGTACACACAAATAAGTTAAGTCTTACATATTTTTCTATTTTTCCACTGAAAGTGTATTATTGGTATTTACTAAATAACAATGTATCTGTAGCTAAAAAGCCAAAATTAAAACTACATCTAATGGAAAGAACTATAGATCTTAGCACCATCTCTATTCTCATGTAGGCATCCCATGCTAAAGTTATAGTTTATATATCAGTGTTACTAACTTGGGGGGGAAAGTATTCCATCCTGGTATAAAATATGTCAATTCTTCTTATTTTATCTTCTTTCTTAAGTCAATCTAGCAGCACTATCTATTTTAGCACTATCCCACTAAATTCAAATGGGATAGGTCTCAGTTCAGTTCAGTTCAGTTCAGTCGCTCAGTCGTGTCCGACTCTTTGCGACCCCATAAATCGCGGCACGCCAGGCCTACCTATCCATCACCATCTCCCGGAGTTCACTCAGACTCACGTTCATCGAGTCTGTGATGCCATCCAGCCATCTCATCCTCGGTCGTCCCCTTCTCCTCCTGCCCCCAATCCTTCCCAGCATCATAGTCTTTTCGAATGAGTCAACTCTTCATATGAGGTGGCCAAAGTACTGGAGTTTCAGCTTTCTTTCCTTCCAAAGAAATCCCAGGGCTGATCTCCTTCAGAATGGAGTGTTTGGATCTCCTTGCAGTCCAAGGGACTCTCAAGAGTCTAATGACAATTTAAACTCGCAAAGTAGGATGAAAGACTTTAGGTGCCCTTGGGTTATATAACTAAATAACTGAAAACTTCCACAGACTGAAGAAAATCAACTTTATTTGAGTTTTCATTCCTCGATTCCATTGACTAGCACTGTTGTGGCTTCCTTTTGTGCTTTCTCTATATTTAGGTGGAATTAAGGTATATATAAAAAAGAGAATGGCCTTTAAATCCTGGTTTTGAGTCTTGGCTTCAAGATTACAGAGTGTGCAAATTATTTATCCTCAATGAGTCACAGTAGCAGTAAATTGTAGATCATATCTATTAGTAGGGTTTTGGTGAGAATTAGAATTATATCAGTTACTAAGCAATGCCTGTCACATGGTAGTAAGTCAACAATTAGCTTATGTATTTTACAGTTTTAATCAAGGTATTTGAAGGTGCTGGGAGAAGTCAACTCTGAATATCATTATAAATCACAAATTAACCATAATTTTTTTTTACCATGAATCAAAGCATCTCATACTCATGATAGCTCTTTGTGGGAATGGATGTTCATATATGTCATTTAAGAGAGGCAACTCAAAATATACCAAGAAATTACTAATAAAACAAGTATAATTTCTTTAGATCAAGTTAAGATTTACATGATACTCTTATAACTTCTATATTACTCGCATTTTGAGCTTGAATTAAAAATTATTTGATTAAAACAGCATTTATTCTTAAAATACTTATTAAGTTAAGTCAGAAGTTAAGGAAAGGAAGAATTGAGTGAATTGAGCACATGTAACTGTCCATGTTTTACAATACAAGTTCATATTGTTGGCATTTAAATGTGATGATTTGCTTCATAAAGTCAAACATAAATACAAATATAGAAGACATGTTTTCTAACCATATGATACACATATTATATTTCACAGGATTCTATCTAATTGACTAAATATTTGGCATTGAATGATTCACTATAATTATCCTAAATTCAGTCCTGTTCAATAAGAGTAGTCAATAATTATCTATTGACCACTTTTCCATTTTATATTTTTTAGGAATGAAAATAAGCGCATCATCATGAATTGGGCAAATGAGAGCTCCCTGAAAGAATTTGTACTACTGGGCTTTTCAGACAAGCCCTGGCTGCAAAAGCCCCTTTTTGTGTTACTATTAATATCATACACAACCACCATCTTTGGCAATGTGTCCATCATGATGGTGTGCATTCTGGATCCTAAGCTTCACACTCCCATGTATTTCTTTCTTGCTAATTTGTCCATCTTAGATCTCTGTTACACCACAAGCACAGTCCCTCATATATTGACGAATATTTCTCACAACAAGAAGACCATCAGCTATGCTGGTTGTGTGGCCCAGCTCATCACCTTCCTGGCCCTGGGTGCGACTGAGTGTCTCCTCCTTGCTGTTATGTCCTTTGACAGGTACGTGGCGATTTGCAGACCCCTCCACTATGTTGTCATCATGAACCCTTGGTTCTGCTTGAGGATGATAGCCTTCTCCTGGTTCACTGGCTTCAGCAACTCAGTGCTGCAGTCCTCCTTGACCCTTAACATGCCACGGTGTGGTCGTCAAGAAGTGGACCACTTTTTCTGTGAGGTTCCTGCCCTTCTCAAGTTGTCCTGTGCTGACACAAAGCCTATTGTTGCTGAGCTTTTTTTCTTCAGCGTGTTAATTCTGCTAATTCCAGTGACATTGATCCTCATCTCCTATGGCTTCATAGCTCAAGCAGTATTGAGAATCAAATCGGCAGAAGGACGACGGAAAGCTTTTGGGACGTGTGGGTCTCACATGGTTGTAGTCTCTCTCTTTTTTGGAACAAGCATATACATGTATCTACAACCACCTTCTTCTACCTCTAAGGACTGGGGGAAAATCATTTCCCTCTTCTATGGGATATTCACACCCATGTTAAACCCCCTCATCTATAGCCTTAGAAATAAAGATATGAAGGAGGCCTTCAAGAGGCTGATGCTGTTAACATTTTACTATAAGAAGTAAGAAGTGTTCCATCATGATGAGAATCTTCAAGTCTCATTTTCTCTTGAAAATAGTAATAATGTTCAAACTGAATTTTATGTTTTTCAGGCTCTTACAAGTTTATGGAATTGGGCCAACAGTTAAAGTAGTCTTCCTTGCTTCAGGAAGTAATGCTTGGACCATAAATAATTTTTTTAATTAAAAATTCCTTTGCTTTCTATAAGGTTCCTCAGTGTACTTTGTTTTTGAGGCCAAGTCATGCTAATTCCCTCCTGTCAATGCCTGACTATTCAGAACACTTGGGTGGTTTACCTTCCCACTTATATACTACATGTTAGAGAACTATCTTGTCTATCACCTTGGTTAGGGATTTCCACGTCTTTCTGACTAAATAACCAGCAATCATAAGCAAGAAGTTTTCCCATTGCACAGAAGTCCTCATATGCTCCCTTCAGAAATGTTCCAAGCATGTAGTCTGTCTCAAATCTAGTAATAGCTTTAAACTAGCTAAGTGTGTGCATCTCACCCTAGAAACTGGACATATCAGTTGAATTTTTAAATATTTATTTTTCACTGTGCTGGGTCTTTGTTGCCACACACAGGCTTTCTCTAGTTGAACCGAGCAGTGCCTACACTGCAGTTGCGATGAGAGGACTTCTCATTGCAGGGCTTCTCTTGTTGTGGAGCACAAATTCTAGGGCATGTGGGCTTCAGTAGTTGTGGCACACAGGCTTAGTTGCTCTGTGGCAAATGGGATCTTCCTGGGTCAGGGATCAAACCAGTATCCCTTGCATCGCGAGGTGGGTTCTTAACCACTGGGCCATCAGTGAAGCCCTCAGTTGCATTTTATTTCCAACCTTCCTTTTAATTCATTCCTTTATTTCTGATTAATTATATTTTTTCTCCTTTCTTCCTTCATTCCCCAAATCTTACTTGTCCCAAGCTCTGCACCAAGCACACAGTTCTGCCCGAAATTATGACGCTATTTATAAAAATGTTAACAGGAAATTTTTCTAACATTGATTAGAATTAATTCACTTTATTTGGGTCAGTTCAGTTCAGTCGCTCAGTCATGTCCACTCTTTGCAACCCCATGAATTGCAGCACGCCAGGCCTCCCTGTCCATCACCATCTCCTGGAGTTCACTCAGACTCACGTCCATCGAGTCTGTGATGCCATCCAGCCATCTCATCCTCGTCGTCCCCTTCTCCTCCTGCCCCCAATCCCTCCCAGCATCAGAGTCTTTTCCAATGAGTCAACTCTTCGCATGAGGTGGCCAAAGTACTGGAGTTTCAGCTTTAGCATCATTCCTTTCAAAGAAATCCCAGGGCTGATCTCCTTTAGAATGGACTGGTTGGATCTCCTTGCAGTCCAAGGGACTCTCAAGAGTCTTCTCCAACACCACACTTCAAAAGCATCAATTCTTCAGCACTCAGCCTTCTTCAGAGTCCAAATCTCACATCGATACATGATCACAGAAAAAACCATAGCCTTGATTAGATGGACCTTAGTCTGCAAAGTAATGTCTCTGCTTTTGAATATACTATCTAGGTTGGTCATAACTTTTCTTCCAAGGAGTAAGCGTCTTTTAATTTCATGGCTGCAGTCACCATCTGCAGTGATTTGGGAGCCCCAAAAAAAAAGTCTGACACTGTTTCCACTGTTTCCCCATCTATTTCCCATGAAGAGATGGGACCAGATGCCATGATCTTCGTTTTCTGAATGTTGAGCTTTAAGCCAACTTTTTCACTCTCCTCTTTCACTTTCATCAAGAGGCTTTTTAGCTCCTCTTCACTTTCTGCCATACGGGTGGTGTCATCTGCATATCTGATGTTATTGATATTTCTCCCAGCAATCTTGATTCCAGCTTGTGTTTCTTCAGCCCAGCGTTTCTCATGATGTACTCTGCATATAAGTTAATAAGCAGGGTGACAATATACAGCCTTGACGTTCTCCTTTTCCTATTTGGAACCAGTCTGTTGTTCCATGTCCAGTTCTAACTGTTGCTTCCTGACCTGCATACAGATTTCTCAAGAGGCAGGTTAGGTGGTCTGGTATTCCCATCTCTTGAAGAATTTTCCAGAGTTTATTGTGATCCACACAGTCAAAGGCTTTGCATAGTCAATAAAGCAGAAATAGATATTTTTCTGGAACTCTCTTGCTTTTTCCATGATTCAGCGAATGTTGACAATTTGATCTCTGGTTCCTCTGCCTTTTCTAAAACCAGCTTGAACATCAGGGAGTTCATGGTTCACGTATTGCTGAAGCCTGGCTTGGAGAATTTTGAACATTACTAGCATGTGAGATGAGTGCAATTGTGCAGTAGTTTGAGCATTCTTTGGCATTGCCTTTCTTTGGATTGGAATGAAAACTGACCTTTTCCAGTCCTGTGACCACTGCTGAGTTTTCAAAATTTGCTGGCATATTGAATGCAGCACTTTCACAGCATCATCTTTCAGGATTTGAAACAGCTCAACTGGAATTCCATCACCTCCACTAGCTTTGTTCATAGTGATGCTTTCTAAGGCCCACTTGACTTCACATTCCAAGATGTCTGGCTCTAGATGAGTGATCACATCATCTTGATTTTTCTGGGTAGTGAAGATCTTTTTTGTACAGTTCTTCCATGTATTGTTGCCACCTCTTCTTAATATCTTCTGCTTCTGTTAGGTCCATACCATTTCTGTCCTTTATCGAGCCCATCTTTGCATGAAATGTTCCCTTGGTATCTCTAATTTTCTTGAAGAGGTCTCTAGTCTTTCCCATTCTGTTTTTTTCCTCTATTTCTTTGCATTGATCACTGAAGAAGGCTTTCTTATCTCTTCTTGTTATTCTTTGGAACTCTGCATTCAGATGCTTATATCTTTCCTTTTCTCCTTTGCTTTTTGCCTCTCTTCTTTCACAGCTATTTGTAAGGCCTCCCCAGACAGCCATTTTGCTTTTTTGCATTTCTTTTCCATGGGATGGTCTTGATCCCTGTCTCCTGTACAATGTCACGAACCTCATTCCATAGTTCATCAGGCACTCTGTCCATCAGATCTAGGCCTTAAATTTATTTCTCACTTCCACTGTATAATCATAAGGGATTTAATTTAGGTCATACCTGAATGGTCTAGCGGTTTTCCCTACTTTCTTCAATTTGAGTCTGAATTTGGTAATAAAGGAGTTCATTATCTGAGCCACACAGTCAGCTCCTGGTCTTGTTTTTGTTGACTGTATAGAGCTTCTCCATCTTTGGCTGCAAAGAATATAATCAATCTGATTTCAGTGTTGACCATCTGGTGATGTCCATGTGTAGAGTCTTCTCTTGTGTT
>NW_017191924.1:0-10548 GCF_001704415.2 Capra hircus
AGTGGCACGTGGGGCAGCCCTGTGGGAAAGCCTCGTGGAAAGCCTGAGGGGAAAGCCACAGATCCCTTGATCCACGCGAAGGGAAGCGTGACACTGCTGCTAAAACTCGGGAGGAAAGCGCACGTGCATGGCCCCACTCGAGACGAGGACTGACACCCCTGGGGTGACTCCAGAAGTACCCCAAGATCCATGTCAGCACTGGAGAGGAATCCTCAGGTTCCGGCACCGACTCCACACAAGGTCTTAGGCCCCCTGCATCAACGGGAGAGGAATCCCGAGAGGCCCCAGAGCAACTCGCATGGGACTGGCCTTTCCTGAGGCCACCAGAGCGGGTCCCTGAGGTCCCCGTCGTAAGTCGAGAGCACCTGCCGCAACTCGAGAAAATCCAGGAGGTTCTCCCCTCCAGGCGAGCTGAGACCTATTTCCGCTCAGGTATCTCGAGGCTAATCACACCGTACCTCTGGAACTTCCAAAGGGTCCTTCACACCCTTGCTGCAACTCTAGAAGTTCCCCGACATACCCGTCTGCACTCGAGAGGAAGCACGAGAGTCCCGCCAACATCCAGAGGATCCCCGATTCCAGCTCCTAGCCCGAGAGGAGGATCCTTTCCCTGCGTGTCGGGAAAGAATTCCCGGCGTTCCGTCGCATCTCAAGAGTAGGCGCTCTCCACCGAAACGTGAGAGGAACTCCAGGGTCGTCCACCATTCCCAGAGTCCCCAGATGTCTCAGTCCATTCCAGGGAAACCTGTTTTCCCTGACTGCCTCGACTTTCAAGCCGAGGATCGACTCACACCACGATGGCACGTGGGACAGCCCTGTGGGAAAGCCTCGGTGGGAAAGCCTCTGGGAAAGCCTCGAGGGAAAGCCACAGATCCCTTGATCCACGCGAAGGGAAGCGTGACACTGCTGCTACAGCTCGGGAGGAAAGCGCACGTGCATGCCCCCACTCGAGACGAGGATCTGGACTCCCTGGGAGACTCCAGAAGTACCCAAGATCCATGTAGCACTGGAGAGGAATCCTCAGGTTCCGGCACCGACTCCACACAAGGTCTTAGGCCCCGGCATCGACCGGTAGAGGAATCCGAGAGGCCCCCGAGCAACTCGCATGGGACTGGCCTTTCCTGAGGCCACCAGAGCGGTCCCTGAGGTCCCCGTCGTAAGTCCGAGAGCACCTGCCGCAACTCGAGAAAATCCAGGAGGTTCTCCCCTCCAGGCGAGATGAGGCCCATTTCCGCTGAGGCGTCCTCGAGGCTAATCACATCTAGACTCTGGAACTTCCAAAGGTCCTTCACACCTTGACTGCAACTCAAGAAGTTCCCTGACATACCCGTCTCCACTCGAAGAGGAACCGAGAGTCCCGACCATATCCAGAGTGGCCCCGTTTCCACCTGCCTAGCTCGAGAGGAGGGATCCTTTCCCTGCGTGGCTGCGGAAAGAATTCCCGGCGTTCCCTGTCGCATCTCAAGAGGAGGCGCTCTCCACAGGAAAGGCGAGAGGAACTCCGAGGTCGTGCCACCATTCCCAGAGTCCCCCAGATGTCTCAGTCCATTCCAGGGAAAACCTGTTTTCCCTGCACTGCCTCGACTTTCAAAGCGAGGATCGACTCACACCACGTGGCACGTGGGACAGCCCTGTGGGAAAGCCTCGTGGAAGCCTCTGGGAAAGCCTCGAGGGAAAGCCACAGATTCCTTGATCCACGCGAAGGAAGGCGTGACACTGCGCTACAGCTCGGGAGGAAAGCGCACGTGCATGCCCCACTCGAGACGAGGACTGACTCCCTGGGGAGACTCCAGAAGTACCCCAAGATCCATGTCAGACATGGAGAGGAAACCTCAGGTTCTGGCACCGACTCCACACAAGGTCTTAGGCCCCGATATCGACTGGAGAGGAATCCGAGGACCCCGAGAGGCCCCGAGCAACTCGCATGGGACTGGCCTTTCCTGAGGCCACCAGAGCGGGTCCTGAGGTCCCCGTCGTAAGTCGAGAGCACCTGCCGCAAACTCGAGAAAATCCAGGAGGTTCTCCCCTCCAGGCGAGATGAGGCCCATTTCCGCTGAGGCGTCTCGAGGCTAATCACACCTAAACTCTGGAACTTCCAAAGGGTTCCTTCACACCCTTTGCTGCAACTCAAGAAGTTCCCCGACATACCCGTCTCCACTCGAGAGGAAGCACGAGAGTCGCGCCCACATCCAGAGGAGCCCTGTTTCCGCCTCCATAGCTCGAGAGTATTGATCCTTTCCATGCGTGGTCGGAAAGAATTCCGGCGTTCCCGTCGCAACTCAAGAGGAGGCGCTCTCCAGAGGAAAAGCGAGAGGAACTCCAGGTTCGTGCCACCATTTCCAGAGTCCCCCAGATGTCTCAGTCCATTTCCAGGGAACCTGTATTCCCTGCACTGCCTCGACTTTCAAGCCGAGGATCGACTCACACCACAGTGGCACGTGGGCAGCCCTGTGGGAAAGCCTCGTGGGAAAGCCTGGAGGGAAAGCCAACAGATCCCTTGATCCACGCGAAGGGAAGCGTGACACTGCTGCTAAAACTCGAAAGGAAAGCGCACGTGCATGGCCCCACTCGAGACGAGAACTGACACCCCTGGGGTGACTCCAGAAGTACCCAAGATCCATGTCAGCACTGGAGAGGAATCCTCAGGTTCCGGCACCGACTCCACACAAGGTCTTAGGCCCCTGCATCAACGGGAGAGGAATCCGAGAGGCCCCAGAGCAACTCGCATGGGGACTGGCCTTTCCTGAGGCCACCAGAGCGGGTCCCTGAGGTCCCCGTCGTAAGTCGAGAGCACCTGCCGCAACTCGAGAAAATCCAGGAGGTTCTCCCCTCCAGGCGAGCTGAGACCTATTTCCGCTCAGGTATCTCGAGGCTAATCACACCGTACCTCTGGAACTTCCAAAGGGTCCTTCACACCCTTGCTGCAACTCTAGAAGTTCCCCGACATACCCGTCTGCACTCGAGAGGAAGCACGAGAGTCCCGCCAACATCCAGAGGATCCCCGATTCCAGCTCCTAGCCCGAGAGGAGGATCCTTTCCCTGCGTGGTCGGGAAAGAATTCCCGGCGTTCCAGTAGCATCTCAAGAGGAGGCGCTCTCCACCGGAAACGTGAGAGGAACTCCAGGGTCGTGCCACCATTCCCAGAGTCCCCTGGATGTCTCAGTCCATTCCAGGGAAACCTGTTTTCCCTGCACTGCCTCGACTTTCAAGCCGAGGATCGACTCACACCACGGTGGCACGTGGGACACCCCTGTGGGAAAGCCTCGAGTGATAGCCTCTTGGGAAAGCCTCGAGGGAAAGCCACAGATCCGTTGTTCCACGCGAAGGGAAGCGTGACTCTGCTGTTACAGCTCGGGAGGAAAGCGCACGTGCATGCCCCCACTTGAGTAGAGGACTGACTGCCCTGGGGAGACTCCAGAAGTACCCCAAGATCCATGTCAGCACTGGAGAGGAATATTCAGGTTCCGGCACCGACTCCACACAAGATCTTAGGCCCGGCATCGACAGGAGAGGAATCCCGAGAGGCCCCCGTGCAACTCGCATGGGGACTGGCCTTTCCTGAGGCCACCAGAGCGGGTCCCTGAGGACCCCATCGTAAGTCGAGAGCACCTGCCGCAACTCGAGAAAATCCAGGATGTTCTCCCCTCCAGCCGACATGAGGCCCATTTCCGCTGAGGCAACAAGAGGGTAATCACACTTAAACTCTGGAACTTCCAAAGGGTCCTTCACACCCTTGCTGCAACTCAAGAAGTTCCCTGACATACCCGTCTCCACTCAAGAGGAACCCGAGGGTCCCGCCCATATCCAGAGTGGCTCCGTTTCCACCTGCTAGCTCGAGAGGAGGCATCCTTTCCCTGCGTGGTCGGGAAAGAATTCCTAGCGTTCCCGTCTCATCTCAAGAGTAGGCGCTCTCCACAGGAAAGGCGAGAGGAACTCCAGTATCAGGCCCCATTCCCAGAGTCCCCCAGATGTCTCAGTCCATTCCAGGGAAACCTGTTTTCCCTGCACTGCCTCGACTTTCAAGCCGAGGATGGACTCACACCACGATGGCACGTTGGACAGCCCTGTGGGAAAGCCTCGTGGGAAAGCCTCGTGGGAAAGCCTCGAGGGAAAGCCACAGATCCCTTGATCCACGCGTAGGGAAGAGTGACACTGCTGCTACAGCTCGGGAGGAAAGCGCACGTGCATGCCCCCACTCGAGACGAGGACTGACTCCATGGGGAGACTCCAGAAGTACCCGAAGATCCATGTCAGCATTGGAGAGGAATCCTCAGGTTCCGGCACCGACTCCACACAAGGTCTTAGGCCCCGGCATCGACGGGAGAGGAATCCCGAGAGGCCCCCGAGCAACTGGCATGGGGACTGGCCTTTCCTGAGGCCACCAGATCGGGTCCCTGAGGTCCCCGTCTTAAGACGAGAGCACCTGCCGCAACTCGAGAACATCCAGGAGGTTCTCCCCTCCAGGCGAGATGAGGCCCATTTCCGCTGAGGCGTCTCGAGGCTAATCACATCTAACATCTGGAACTTCCAAAGGGTCCTTCACACCCTTGCTGCAACTCAAGAAGTTCCCCGACATACCCGTCTCCACTCAAGAGGAATCCGAGAGTCCCGCCCATATCCAGAGTGGCCCCGTTTCCGCCTGCTAGCTCGAGAGGAGGGATCCTTTCCCTGCGTGGTGGGGAAAGAATTTCCGGCGTTCCCTTCGCATCTCAAGAGGAGGCGCTCTCCACAGGAAAGGCGAGAGGAACTCGAGGGTCGTGCCACCATTCCCTGAGTCCCCCAGATGTCTCAGTCCATTCCAGGGAAAACTGTTTTCCCTTCACTGCCTCGACTTTAAAGCCGAGGATCGACTCACACCACCGTGGCACGTGGGAAAGCCCTGTGGGAAAGCCTCGTGGGAACGCCTCATGGGAAAGTCTAGAGGGAAAGCCACAGATCCCTTGATCCACGCAAAGGGAAGCGTGACACTGCAGCTACAGCTCGGGAGGAAAGCGCACGTGCATTCCCCCACTCGAGACGAGGACTTACGCCCCTGGGGAGACTCCAGAAGTCCCCGAAGATCCATGTCGGCACTGGAGAGGAATCCTCAGGTTCCGGCACTGACTCCACACAAGGTCTTAGGCCCCGGCACCGACGGGAGAGGAATCCCGAGAGGCCCCCGAGCAACTCGCATGGGGACTGGCCTTTCCTGAGGCCACCAGAGCGGGTCCCTGAGGTCCCAGTCGTAAGTCGAGAGCACCTGCCGCAACTCGAGAAAATCCAGGAGGTTCTCCCCTCCAGGCGACATGAGGCCCATTTCCGCTGAGGTATCTCGAGGCTAATCACACCTTACCTCTGGAACTTCCAAAGGGTCCTTCACACCCTAGCTGCACCTCAAGAAGTTCCCCGACATACCCGTCTCCACTCGAGAGGAAGCAGGAAAGTCCCGCCCACATCAAGAGGAGCCACGTTTCCGCCTCCTAGCTCGAGAGGTTTGATCCTTTCCCTGCGTGGTGGGGAAAGAATTCGCCGGCGTTCCCGTCGCATCTCAAGAGGAGGCGCTCTCCAGAGGAAAAGTGAGAGGAACTCCAGGTTCGTGCCACCATTGCCAGAGTCCCCCAGATATCTCAGTCCATTCCAGGGAACCTGTTTTCCCTGCACTGCCTCGACTTTCAAGCCGAGGATCGACTCACACCACAGTGGCACGTGGGCAGCCCTGTGGGAAAGCCTCGTGGGAAAGCCTCGGGGAAAGCCTCGTGGGAAAGCCTCGTGGGAAAGCCTCGAGGGAAAGCCACAGATCCCCTGATCCACGCGAATGGAAGCGCGACACTGCTGCTACAGCTCGAGAGGAAAGCGCACGTGCATGCCCCCACTCGATACGAGGACTGACTCCCCTGGGGAGACTCCAGAAGTACCCCAAGATCCATGTCAGCACTGGTGAGGAATCCTCAGGTTCCGGCACTGACTCCACACAAGGTCTTAGGCCCCGGCATCGACGGGAGAGGAATCCCGAGAGGCCCCCGAGCAACTGGCATGGGGACTGGCCTTTCCTGAGGCCACCAGAGCGGGTCCCTGAGGTCCCCGTCGTAAGTCGAGAGCACCTGCCGCAACTCGAGAACATCCAGGAGGTCTCCCCTGCAGGCGAGATGAGGCCCATTTCCGCTGAGGCGTTTCGAGGCTAATCACACCTAACCTCTGGAACTTCCAAAGGGTCCTTCACACCCTTGCTGCAACTCAAGAAGTTCCCCGACATACCCGTCTCCACTCGAGAGGAAGCACGAGAGTCCCCCCCACATCCAGAGGAGCCCCGTTTCCGTCTCCTAGCTCAGAGAGGAGGGATCCTTTCCCTGC
This sequence comes from Capra hircus, assembly GCF_001704415.2. NCBI lineage: Eukaryota > Metazoa > Chordata > Mammalia > Artiodactyla > Bovidae > Capra > Capra hircus. The sequence goes on from NW_017191924.1 coordinate 6,331, forward strand.
GTGGTCGGGAAAGAATTCCAGGTGTTCTCGTCGCATCTCAAGAGCAGGCGATCTCCACAGGAAAGGCGAGAGGAACTCCAGGGTCGTGCTACCATTCCCAGAGTCCCCCAAATGTCTGCGTCCATTCCAGGGAAACCAGTTTTCCCTGCACTGCCTTGACTTTCAAGACGAGGATCGACTCACACCACGGTGGCACGTAGGACAGCCCTGTGGGAAAGCCTCGTGGGAAAGCCTCGTGGGAAAGCCTCGAGGGAAAGCCACAGATCCCTTGATCCACGCGAATGGAAGCGCGACACTGCTGCTACAGCTCGGGAGGAAAGCGCAACGTGCATGCCCCACTCGAGACGAGGGACTGACACCACTGGGGAGACTCCAGAAGTACCCCAAGATCCATGTCAGCACTGGAGAGGAATCCTCAGGTTCCAGCACCCACTCCACACAAGACCTTAGGCCCCTGCATCGACGTGAGAGGAATCCGAGAGCCTCAGAGGAACTCGCATGGGACTGGCCTTTCCTGAGGCCACCACAGCGGTCCCTGAGGTCCCGTCGTAAGTCGAGAGCACCTGCCGCACTCGAGAAAATCCAGGAGGTTCTCCCCTCCAGGCGACTGAGTCCATTACCGCTGAGGTTTCTCAAGGCTAATCACACCTTACCTCTGGAACTTCCAAAGGGTCCTTCACACCCTTAGCTGCAACTCAAGAAGTTCCCCGACATACCCGTCTCCACTCGAGAGGAAGCACGAGAGTCCCGCCCACATCCAGAGGAGCCCCGTTTCCGCCTCCTAGCTCGAGAGGAGGAGATCCTTTCCCTGCGTGGTCGGGATAGAATTCCCGGCGTTCCCGTCCACATCTCAAGAGGAGGCGCGCTCCACAGGAAAGGCGAGAGGAACTCCAGGGTCGTGCCACCATTCCCAGAGTCCCCAGATGTCTCAGTCCATTCCAGGGAAACCTGTTTTCCCTGCACTGCCTCGACTTTCAAGCCGAGGATCGACTCACATCACTGTGGCATGTGGGACAGCCCTGTGGGAAAGCCTCGTGGGAAAGCCGCTTTGGAAAGCCTCGTGGGAAAGCCTCTGAGGGAATGCCACAGATCCGTTTTTCCACGGGAAGGGTAGCGTTACCAATGCTGCTACAAGCTCGGGGAGGAAAGTGCACTTGGCATGCCCCACTCGAGACGAGGATCTGAGCTCCGCCTGGGGAGACTCCCAGAAGTACCTCGCAAGAGAAATCCATGAGGTCATCCACTTCAGGCAGATGAGGCAATTTCTGCATGGAGCGTCTGGAGGCTAATCACACCTAACCTCTGGAACTTCCAAAGGGTCCTTCACACCCTTGCTGCAACTCAAGAAGTCCCCCAATATTCCCGTCTCTACTCGAGAGCAAGCAAGAGAGTCCTGCCCACATCCAGAGGAGCCCCGTTTCCGCCTCCTAGCTAGAGAGGAGGGATCCTTTCCCTGCGTGGTCGGAAAGTATTCCCGGCGTTCTCGTCGCATCTCAAGAGGAGGCACTCTCCACAGGAAGGCGAGAGGAACTCCCGGGCCTTGCCACCATTCCCAGAGTCCCGCAGATGTCTAAGTCCATTCCAGGGAAATCTGTTTTCCCTCGATTGCCGCGACTTTCAAGCCGAGGATCGACTCACACCACGGTGTCACGTGGGACAGCCCTGTGGGAAAGCCTCCTGGAAAGCCTCGTGTGAGAGCCTCAAGGGAAAGGCACAGATCCCTTGATCCAGGCGAAGGGAAGCGTGACACTGCTGCTACAGCTCGGGAGGAAAGCTCACGTGCATGCCCCCACTCGAGACGAGGACTGACTCCCCTGGGGAGACTCCAGAAATACCCCCAAGATCCATGTCAGCACTGGAGAGGAATCCGCAGGTTCCGGCACCGTCTCCACACAAGGTTTTAGGCCCTGGCATCGACGGGAGAAGAATCCAGAGAGGACCCCGAGCAACTCGCATGGGGACTGGCCTTTCCTGAGGCACCAGAGTGGGTCCCTGAAGTCCCCGTCGTAAGTCGAGAGCACCTGCCGCAACTTGAGTACATCCAGGAGGTTCTCCCCTCCAGGCGAGATGAGGCCCATTTCCGCTGAGGCGTCTCGAGGCTAATCACACCTAACCTTTGGAACTTCCAAAGGACCCTTCACACCCTTGCTGCAACTCAAGAAGTTCCCCGACATACCCGTCTCCACTCGAGAGGAAGCACCAGAGATCCGCCCACATCCATAGGAGCCCCGTTTCCGCCTCCTATCTCGAGAGGAAGGATCCTTTCCCTGCGTGTTCGGGAAAGAATTCCCGGCGTTCCTGTCGCATCTCAAGAGGAGGCACTCTCCACAGGAAAGGCGGAGGAACTCCAGGGTCGTGCACCCATTCCCAGAGTGCCCCAGATGTCTCAGTCCATTTCAGGGAAACCTGTTTTCCCTGCACTGCCTCGAATTTCTAGCCGAGGATCGGACTCACACCACGATGGCACGTGGGACAGCCCTGTGGGAAAGCCTCGTGGGGAAAGCCTCGAGGGAAAGCCACAGATCCCTTGATCCACGCGAAGGGAAGCGTTGCACTGCTGCTACAGCTCGGGAGGAAAGTGCACGTTCATGCCCCCACACAAGACGACGACTAACTCCCCTGGGGAGACTCCAGAAGTACCCCAAGATCCATGTCAGCACTGGAGAGGAAACCTCAGGTTCCAGCACCGACTCCACACAGGGTCTTAGGGCCCCGGCATGGACGGGAGAGGAATCTCGAGAGGCCCCCGAGCAACTTGCATGGGGACTGGCCTTTCCTGAGGCCACCAGAGCGGGTCCCTGAGGTCCCCATAGTAAGTCAAGAGCACCTGCCGCAACTCGAGAAAATCCAGGACGTTCTCCCCTCCAGGCGAGATGAGGCCCTTTTCCTCTGAGGTGTCTCGAGGCTAACCATACCTAACATCTGGAACTTCCAAAGGTTCCTTTGCAACCCTTGCTGCAACTCAAGAAGTCTCCGACATACCTGACTCCACTCGAGAAGAAGCACGAGAATCCCGCCCACATCCAGAGGAGCCCCCGTTTCCGCCTCACACTCGAGGTCAGGTATCCTTTCCCTGCATGTTCGGGAAAGAATTCCCGGTGTTCCCGTCGCATCTCATGAGGAGGCGCTCTCCACAGGAAAGGCGGAGGAACTCCAGGGTCGTGCCACCATTCAAGAGTCCCCCAGATATCTCAGTCTGCCGGGGGTCCAGCCCCGCTGGATCCAGGGAATTCGACGGATGGACGGCGTTGTCGTGGAAAGTCTTTTTTATTTATTAATGTAAGATTAGATTAAGAAATTATAGTGTTAGTAAGAAGATTAACTGGAGGAAAAGGGCTGAATAGCTTGGTTTACGTGGAAGACCAATAAATTCCAGACAAGGAATTTTCACCATCTACGTTGGGCCACCAGCCCCTGCTTGAATATCTAAGGGTGCCTCGCCTTAAGCTCCCTTTCGTGCAGGTCTTAACAGCCAGGCAAGTAAGTAGACCTGACGAGCCTCCGCGCCCCTGGTGGAGATTCAGCCTGAAGTTAAAGTAAAAAGCAGAGAGAAGGAAAGGGAGAGAAGAAGAAAGAGAGAAAAAGACACGGGGGGGAGCCTGAGTCCCAAGAAACCAGGCCGAGAGACTAGTTCGAGAAACTGGTCCGAGAAACTGGCCCATCCTTTATTGTTCATAAAGCCTTTTATACTTTTGATAAAACATGGAGTTCAATGGGTAACACAAAATTATGTAGCGTTCGCCCCCCAGACTCTTTCTGTACATTATTTTGTATACAAAAGGTCTCTGGTGATTTACATTATCTTCTGGCCCAAGAGGCTTGTTAAACACTTTTGGCTCTCTTCCTTAATGAATGTTAATTTTGTTTCCTCTGAAGTGTTTTTCTTTAATCTGCATTTCCTTAAAGCATTAAAGTTACATCTCTATAGAACAAAGGTGCAGTGGGTTATAACAAAGAAGGTACTTAACTCAAAGATCTAATGCTTGCTAATACCAGGTCTACTACTTGTTTTTTTAATATACCAACTCATCTAAAAATAAAGGATATGAAAATTTTAGCCGCAAGCATTGACCCAAAAAATGAAACTTTTAATCAGTCCTATTATAAAGATTTTGACTCCTCGGATGCCCCTACATTCCTAGGATGCTTTAAGCTTCCTGTGCCTCCTGGGGAAAGGAGGCCTCAAACAATCACATGCCCAGCTGTACGAGTCCTGCA
>NW_017191925.1:0-10547 GCF_001704415.2 Capra hircus
TTCCTCTCCAGTGCCTGAAACATGCGATCTTGGGCGTACTCCACCTGCGAGTCTCCCAGGGATCCAGTCAGTCCTCGTAATGGTGGGGCATGCAAGCTGCACTTTCCGCCGACTGCAGCAGCAGTGTTGTTTGTGCTCTTCCCTTCGCGAGATCAAGGATCTGTCTTCCTCCCCCTCAGCTTTCCACTGATGCTTCCCAGGAGCTTCTCCCACAGGACTCACGTGTCACCGGCTCGGTGGAGCTACCGATGCTCAGCTTGACGTCCGACCGCCACATTCATGAAGGGAAAACACGTTTCCCTGAATGGCACGGACACCATCTGGGGGACCCTCTCGGGAATGTGTGCACGAACCCTGAGTTCCTCTTCGCCTTTCCTGTGGAGAGCGCCTCTCTTGAGAGCACGAAACGTATAACCGAATTCTTCCGATACACGATTAAGGATATCCCTGCTCTGAAGCTATGAGGCGGAAACGGGGCTCCTCTGGATGTGGGCGGGACTCTCCGTTCTTCCTCTTGAGGGGAGAGGGTTATGTCGGGGAACTTCTTGAGTTGCAGCAAGTGTGTGAAGGACCCGTAGGAATTTCCAGAGGCCAGGTGTATTAGCCCTCCAGACGCCTCAGCGGAAACGGGCCTCTCTCTGCCTGGAGGGTAGAACCTCCAGGATTTTCTCAAGTTGTGACAGGTGCTCTCGATTGACGACGGGGAACTCAGGGACCCGCTCTGGTGGCATCAGGAAAGGCCAGTCCCCCTTGCTAGTTGCTCCGGGGTTCTCTCGGATTCCTCTCCTTCGATGCCGGGGCATAAGACCTTGTGTGGAGTCGGTGCTGGAACCTGAGGTTTCCTCTCCAGTGCAGACATGGATTTTAGTGAAATTCTGGAGTCTCCCAAGGGGAGTCAGTCCCCGTCTCGAGTGGGGCATGTACGTGCGCTTTCCCCCAGCTGTAGCAGCAGTGTCACGCTTCCCTTCGCGTGGATCAAGGGATCTATGGCTTTCCCTGGAGGCTTTCACACGAGGCTTTCCCCACGAGGCTTTCCCACATTGTTGTCCCACGTGCCACCGTGATGTGAGTCGATCCACGGCTTGAATGTCGAGGCAGTGCAGGGAAAACAGGTTTCCCTGGAATGCACTGAGACATCTTGGGGACTCTGGAATGGTGGCAGGACCCTGGAGTTCCTCTCGCCTTTCCTGTGGAGAGCGGCCTCCTCCTGAGATGCGACGGGAACGCCGGGAATTCTTTGCCGACCACGAAAAGGAAAGGATCCCTCCTCTCGAGCTAGGAGGCAGAAACGGGGCCCCTCTGTATGTGGGCGGACTCTCGTGCTTCCTCTTGAGTGGAGACGGGTATGTCGGGGAACTTCTTGAGTTGCAGCAAGGCTGTGAAGGACCCTTTGGAAGTTCCAGAGATTAGGTGTGATTAGCTTCCAGTCGCCTCAGCGGAAATGGGCCTCATCTCGCCTGGAGGGGACAACCTCCTGGATTTTCTCGAGTTGCGGCAGGTGCTCTCTCGACTTACGACGGGGACCACAGGGACACCATCTGGTGGCCTCAGGAAAGGCCAGTCCCCATGCGAGTTGCTCGGGAGCCTTTCGGGATTTCTCTCCCGTCGATGCCGGGGCCTAAGACCTTGTATGGAGCTGGTGCCGGAAGCTGAGGATTCCTCTCCAGTGCTGACATGGACCTTCGGGTACTTCTGGAGTCTCCGAGGAGAGTCAGTCCTCGTTCCGAGTGGGGGCATGCACGTGCGATTTCCTCCCGAGCTGTAGCAGCAGTGTCACGCTTCCTTTCGCGTGATCAAGGGATCTGTGGCTTTCCCTCGAGGCTTTCCCACGAGGATTTTTCACGAGGCTTTCCACGAGGCTTTCCCACAGGGCTGTCCCACGTGCCACCGTGGTGTGAGTCAATCCTCGCTTGAAGGTCGAGGCTGTGCAGGGAAAACAGGTTTCCCTGGAATGGACTGAGACATCTGGGGGACTCTGGGAATGTGGCACGACCCTGGAATTCCTCTCGCATTTCCTGTGGAGAGCGCTTCCTCTTGAGATGCGACGGGAACGCCGGGAATTCTTTCCCGACATCGCAGGGAAAGGATCCCTCCTCTGGAGCTAGGAGGCGGAAACGGGGCTCCTCGGGAAGTGGGCGGGACTCTCGTGCTTCCTCTCGAGTGGAGACGGGTATGTCGGGGAACTTCTTGAGTTGCAGCAAGGGTGTGAAAGACCCTTGGAAGTTCCAGAGGTTACGTGTGATTAGCCTCGAGACGCCTCTGCGGAAATGGGCCTCATCTCGCCTGGAGGGGAGAACCTCCTGGATTATCTCGAGTTGAGGCAGTTGCTCTCGACTTACAAGGGGGACCTCAGGGACCCGCTCTGATGGCCTCAGGAAAGGCCAGACCCCATGCGAGTTGCTCGTGGGCCTCTCGGGATTCCTCTCCCTTCAATGCCGGGGCCTAAGGTCTTGAGAGGAGTCGGTGCCGGAACCTGAGGATTCCTCTCCAGTGGTGACATGGATTTGGGGTACTTCTGGAGTCTCCCCAGGGGAGTCAGTCCTCGTCTCGAGTGGGGGCATGCACGTGCAATTTCCTCCCGAACTGTAGCAGCATTGTCACGCTTCCCTTCGCGGGGATCAAGGGATCTGTGGCTTTCCCTGGAGACTTTCCACGAGGCTTTCCCACGATTTTCCCATGGTTGTACCACACGTGCCACCGTGATGTGAGTCGATCCTCGGCTTGAATGTCGAGGCAGTGCAGGGAAAACAGGTTTCCCTGGAATGGACTGAGACATCTGGGGGACTCTGGGAAAGGTGGCACGACCCTGGAGTTCCTCTCGCCTTTCCTGTGGAGCGCGCCTCCTCTTGAGATGCGACGGGAACGCCGGGATTTCTTTCCCGATGACGCAGGGAAGGATTCCTCCTCTCGAGCTAGTAGGCAGAAACGGTGCTCCACTGGATGTGAGCGGGACTCTCGTGCTTCCTCTCGAGTGGAGACGGTATGTCGGGGAACATCTTGAGTTGCAGCCAGGGTGTGAAGCACCGTTTGGAAGTTCCAGAGATTAGGTGTGATTAGCCTGGAGACGCCTCAGCAGAAATGGGCCTCATCTCGCCTGGAGGGGAGAACCTCCTGGATTTTCTCGAGATAGGGCAGTTGCTCTCGACTTACGTCGGGGACCTCAAGGACCCGCTCTGGGGGCCTCAGAAAAGGCCAGTCCCCATGCGAGTTGCTCGGGGCCTCTCGGGATTCCTCTCCGTCGATGCCGGGGCCTAAGACCTTGTGTGGAGTCTGTTCCGGAATCTGAGGTTTCCTGTGCAGTTCTGACATGGATTTTGGGTACTTCTGGCGTCTCCCCAGGGGAGTCAGTCCTCGTCTCGAGTGGGGGCATGCACCTGCGCTTTCCTCCCTAGCTGTAGCAGCAGTGTCATGCTCCAGTCGCATGGATCAAGGTATCAGTGGCTTTCCCTCGAGGCTTTCCCACGATGCTTTCCAACAAGGCTTTCCCACGAGGATTTCCCACAGGGCTGTCCCACGTGCCACCGTGGTGTTAGTCGATCCTCGGCTTGAAAGTCGAGGCAGTGCAGGGAAAACAGGTCTCCCTGGAATGGACTGAGACATCTGGGGGACTCTGGGATTGGTGGCACGACCATGGAGCTCCTCTCGCCTTTCCTCTGGAGAGCGCCACCTCTTGAGAGGCGTCGGGAACGCCGGGAAATCTTTCTCGACCACGCAAGGAAAGGATCCCTCCTCTCGAGCTAGGAGGCGGAAACGGGGCTCCTCTGGATGTGAGCGGGACTCTCGTGCTTCCTCTCAAGTGGAGACGGGTATGTCGGGGAACTTCTTGAGTTGCAGCAAGGGTGTGAATGACCCTTTGGAAGTTCCAGAGGATAGGTGTGATTAGCCTCGAGACGCCTCTGCGGAAATGGGCCTCATCTCGCCTGGAGGGGAAAACCTCCTGGATTTTCTCGAGTTGCGGCAGGTGCTCTCGACTTACGACGGGGACCTCAGGGACCCGCTCTGGTGGCCTCAGGAAAGGCCAGTCCGCATGCGAGTTGCTCGGGGCCTCTCGGGATTCCTCTACCGTCGATGCCGGGGCCTAAGACCTTGTGTGGAGTCGGTGCCGGAACCTGAGGATTCTTCTCCAGTGCTGACATGGATCTTGGGCTACTTCTGGAGTCTCCACAGGGGAGTCTTTCGTCGTCTCGAGTGGGGGCATGCATGTGCGCTTTCCTCCGAGCTGAAGCAGCAGATTCACGCTTCCCTTCCGTGGATCAAGGGATCTGTGGCTATCCCTCGAGTCTTTCCCACGAGGCTTCCCACAGGTTTGTACCACGTGCCACCGTGGTGTGAGTCGTTCCTCGGCATGAAAGTCGAAGCAGTGCAGGGAAAACAGGTTTCCCTGGAATGGACTGAGACATTGGGGGTCTCTGGGAATGGTGGCACGACCCTGGAGTTCCTCTCGCCTTTCCTGTGGAGAGCGCCTCCTCTTGAGTTGCGACGGGAACACCGAGAATTTTTTACCGAACACGCAAGGAAAGGGTCCCTTCTCTCGCGCTAGTAGGCGTAAATGGGGCTCCTCTGGATGAGGGCGGGACACTCGTACTTCCTCTCGAGTGGAGACGGGTATGTCGGGGAACTTCTTGAGGTGCAGCAAGGGTGTGAAGGACCCTTTGGAAGTTCCAGAGGTTAGGTGTGATTAACATCGAGACGCCTCAGCGGAAATGGGCTCATCTCGCCTGGCGGGGAGAACTCCTGGATTTTCTCGAGTTGCGGCAGGTGCTGTCGACTTACGACGGAGACCTCAGGGACCTGCTCTGGTGGCCTTAGGAAAGGACAGTCCCCAAGCGAGTTGCATGGGGGCCTCTCGGGATTCCTCTCCCGTCGATGCCGGGGCCTAAGATCTTGTGTGGAGTCCGTGCCGGAACCTGAGGATTCCTCTCCAGTGCTGACATGGAAATTGGGGTACTTCTGGAGTTTTCCCCAGGGGAGTCATTCCTCGTCTCGAGTGGGGGCTTGCACGTGCGCTTTCCTCCCGATCTTTACCAGCAGTGTCAGGCTTCCCGTCGAGTGAATTCAGTGATCTGTGGCTTTCCCTCGAGGCTTTCCCATGAGGCTTTCCCACGAGGCTTTCCCACAGGGCTGTCCCACGTGCCACGGTGTTCTGAGTCGATCCTCGGCTTGAGAGTCGAGGTAGTGCAGGGAAAATAGGTTTCCCTGGAATGTACTGAGACATCTGGGGGACTCTGGGAATGGTGGCACGACCCTGGAGTTCCTCTCGCCTTTCCTGTGGAGAGCGCCTCCTCTTGAGATGCGACGAGAACGCCGGGAATTCTTTCCCGACCACGCAGGAAAGGATCCCTCCTCTAGAGCTAGGGGCTGAAACGGGGCTCCTCTGGATGTGGGCGGGACTCACGTGCTTCCTCTCGAGTGGAGACGGGTATGTCGGGGTACTTCTTGAGTTGCAGCAAGGGTGTGAAGGACCATTTGGAAGTTCCAGAGGTTAGGTGTGATTAGCCTCGAGACGCCTCAGCGAAATGGGGCTCACCTCGCCTGGAGGGGAGAAACTCGTGGATTATCTCGAGTTGCGGCAGGTGCTCTCGACTTACGACTGGGACCTCAGGGACCCGCTCTGGTGGCCTCACGAAAGGCCAGTCCCATGCGAGTTGCTCGGGGGCATCTTGGTTTCCTCTCCCGTCGAAGCTGGGCCTAAGATCTTATGTGGAGTCTGTGGCAAAAACCTGAGAATTACTCTCCATTGCTGACATGGATCTTGGGGTACTTGGAAGTCTACCCAGGGGAGTCAGTCCTCCTCTAAGAGGGTGGCATGCACGTGCGCTTTCCTCCCGAGCTGTAGCAGCAGTGTCACGCTTCCCTTCGCGTGGATCAAGGGATCTGTGGCTTTGCCTCGAGGCTTTCCCAGGAGGCTTTTCCACGATGCTTTCCCACAGGGCTCCCACGTGCCACCGTGGTGTGAGTCGATCCTCGGCTTGAAAGTCGAGGCAGTGCAGGGAAAACAGGTTTCCCTGGAATGGACTGAGAAATCTGGGGACTCTGGGAATGGGCGAACCACCCTGGAGTTCCTCTCGCCTTTCCTGTGGAGAGTGCTTCCTCTAGAGATGCAACGGGAACGCCGGAAATTCGTTCCCGAACCTGCAGGGAAAGGATCCCTCCTCTCGAGCTAGGAGGCGGAAACGGGACTCCTCTGGATGTGGGCGGGTCTCGTGCTTCCTCTCGAGTGAGACGGGTATGTCGGGGAACTTCTTGAGTTGCAGCAAGGGTGTGAAGGACACTTTGGAAGTTCCAGAGTTAAAGTGTGATTACCCCTAGTTGCCTCAGCGTAAATGGGCCTCATCTCGCCTGGAGGGGAGAACCTCCTGGATTTTCTCGAGTTGCGGCAGGTGCTCTCGACTTACGATGGGGACCTCAGGGATCCGCTCTGGTGCCCTCAGGAAAGGCCAGTCCCCATGCGAGTTTGTCGGGGCTCTCGGATTCCTCTCCCGTCGATGCTGGGGCCTAAGACCTTGTGTGGACTCAGTGCTGGAACCTGAGGATTTCTCTCCAGTGCAGACATGGATCTTAGGGTACTTCTGGAGTCTCCCCAGGGCAGTCAGTCCTCGTCTCTCGAGTGGGGGGCATGCACGTGCGCTTTCCTCCCGAGCTCTAGCAACAGTGTCATGCTTCCCTTCGCGTGGATCAAGGGATCTGTGGCTTTCCCTCGAGGCTTTCCCACGAGTCTTTTCCCAGGGCTGTCCAACGTGCCATCACGGTGTGAGTCGATCCTCGGCCTGAAAGTCGAGGCAGTGCAGGGAAACAGTTTTCCCTGGAATGGACTGAGACAGCTTGGGACTCTGGGAATAGGCCTGATCCTGGAGTTCCTCTCGCCTTTCCTGTGGAGAGCGCCTCCACTTGAGATGCGACGGGAACGCCGGGAATACTTTCCCGCACACGCAGGAAAGGATCCCTCCTCTCGAGCTAGCAGGCGGAAACGGGGCTCCTCAGGATGTGGTCGGGACTCTCGTGCTTCCTCTCGAGTGGAATCGGGTATGTCGGGAACTTCTTGAGTTGCAGCAAGGGTGTGAAGGACCCTTTGGAAGTTCCAGAGAAGGTGTGATTAGCCTCGAGACGCCTCAGCGGAAATGGACCTTATCTCACCTGGAGGGGAGAACCTCCTGGAATTTCTCGAGTTGCGGCAGGTGCTCTCGACTTACGACGGGGACCTCAGGGACCCGCTCTGGTGGCCTCAGGAAAGGCCAATCCCCTTGCGAGGTGTTCAGGGGCCTCTCGGGGGCCTCTCGGGTTTCCTCTCCCGTCGATGCTGGGGCCTAAAACCTTGTGTGAAGTCAGTGCCGGAACCTGAGGATTCCTCTCCAGTGCTGACATGGATCCTGGGATATTTCTGGAGTCTCCCCATGGGAGTCAGTCCTCGTCTCGAGTGGGGGCATGCACGTGCACTTTCCTCCCGAGCTGTAGCAGCAGTGTCACGCTTCCCTTCGCGTGGATCAAGGGATCAGGGGCTTTCCCTCGAGTCTTTCCCACGAGGCTTTCCCACGAGGCTTTCCCACAGGGCTGTACCACGTGCCACCACCGTGGTGTGAGTCGATCCTCGCCTTGAAAGTCGAGGCAGTGCAGGGAAAACAGGTTTCCCTGGAATGGACTGAGACATCTGGTGACTCTGGGAATGTGGCACGACCCTGGAGTTCCTTTCGTCTTTCCTGTGGAAAAGCGCCTCCTTGAGATGCGACGGGAACGCCGGGAATTCTTTCCCGACCCTGCAGGGAAAGGATCCCTCCTCTCGAGCTAGGAGGCGGAAACGGGGCTCCTCTGGATGTGGGCGGGACTCTCGTGCTTCCTCTTGAGTGGAGTCCCGTATGTCGGGAACTTCTTGAGTTGCAGCAAGGGTGTGAAGGACCCTTTGGAAGTTCCAGAGGTTAGGTGTGAGTAGCCTCGAGATGCCTCAGCGGAAATGGGCCTCATCTCGCCTGGAGGGGAGAACCTCCTGGATTTTCTCGAGTTGCGGCAGGTGCTCTCGACTTACGACGGGGACCTAATTGACCCGCTCTGGTGGCCTCAGGAAAGGACAGTCCCCTTGCGAGTTACTTGGCGGCTTCTCGGGGGCCTCTCGGGTTTCCTCTCCCGTCGATTCTGGGGCCTAAAATCTTGTTTGGAGTCAGTGCCGGAACCTGAGGATTCCTCTCCAGTGCTGACATGGATCCTGGGATATTTCTGGAGTCTCCCCATGGGAGTCAGTCCTCGTCTCGAGTGGGGCATGCACGTGCGCATTCCTCCCGAGCTGTAGTAGCAGTGTCACACTTCCCTTCGCGTGGGTCAAGGTATCAGTGGCTTTCCCTCGTGCCTTTCCCACGAGGCTTTCCCACGAGGCTTTCCCACAGGGCTGTCCCACGTGCGTCCGTGGTGTGAGTCGATCCTCGGCTTGAAAGTCGAGGCAGTGCAGGGAAAACAGGTTTCCCTGGAATGGACTGACACATATGGGGGACTCTGGAATGTGGCACAACCCTGGAGTTCCTCTCGCCTTTCCTCTGGAGAGCACCTCCACTTGAGATGTGTCGGGAACGCCGGGAATTCTTCCAAACCACGCAGGGAAAGGATCCCTCCTCTCGAGCTAGGAGGCGGAAACGGGGCTCCTCTGGATGTGGGCGGGACTCTCGTGCTCCTCTCGAGTGGAGACGGGTATGTCGCTGAACTTCTTGAGTTGCAGCAAGGGTGTGAAGGACCCTTTGGGAAGTTCCAGAGATTAGGTGTGATTAGCCTCGAGACGCCTCAGCGGGAATGGGCCTCATCTCGCCTGACGGGAGAACCTCCTGGATTTTCTCGAGTTGCGGAAGGTGCTCTCGACTTACGACGGCGACCTCAGGGACCCGCTCTGGTGGCCTCAGGAAAGGCCACTCCCATGCGAGTTGCTCGGGTCCTCTAGGGATTCCTCTCCCGTCGATGCCGGGGCCTAAGACCTTGTGTGGAGTCGGTGCCGGAACCTTAGGATTCCTCTCCATTGCTGACATGGATCTTGGGGTACTTCTGGAGTCTCCCAAGGGGAGTCAGTCCTCGTCTCGAGTGGGGCATGCATGAGCGCTTTTGTCCCGAGCTGTAGCAGCAATGTCACACTTCTATTCGCGTGGATCAAGGGATCTGTGGCTTTCCCTCGAGGCTTTCCCACAAGGCTTTCCCACGAGGATTTCCCAAATGGCTGTCCCACGTGCCACCATGGTGTGAGTCGATCCTGGGCTTGAAAGTCGAGGAATTGCAGGGAGAACAGGTTTCCCTGGAATGGACTGAGACATGTGGGGGTCTCTGGGAATGGTGGCACGACCCTGGAGTTCCTCTCGCCTTTCCTGTGGAGAGCGCCTCTTCTTGACATGCTATGGAACGCCGGGAATTCTTTCCCGACCACGCAGGGAAAGGATCCCTCCTCTCGAGCTATGAGGCAGACACTGGGCTCCTCTGGATGTGGGCGGGACTGTCGTGCTTCCTCTCGAATGGAGACAGGTATGTCGGGGAACTACTTGAGTTGCAGTAAGGGTGTGAAGGACCCTTTGGAAGTTTCAGAGGTTAGGTGTGATTAGCCTCGAGACACCTCAGCGGAAATGGGCCTCATCTCGCCCTGGATGGGGGAACCTCCTGGATTTTCTCGAGTGTGCAGCAGGTGCTCTCGACTTACGACGGGGACCTCAGGGACCCGCTCTGGTGGCCTCAGGAAAGGCCAGTCCCTTGAGTTGCTCGGGGCCTCTCGGGATTCCTCTCCATCGATGCCGGGCCTAAGACCTTGTGTGGAGTCAGTGCCGGAACCTGAGGATTCCCTCTCCAGTGCTGACATGGATCTTGGGGTACTTCTGGAGTCTCCCGCGGGGAGTCCGTCCTCGTCTCGAGTGGGGGCATGCACGTGCGCTTTCCTCCCGAGCTGTAGCAGCAGTGTCACGCTTCCTTCGCCGTGGATCAAGGGATCTGTGGCTTTCCCTCGAGGCTTTCCCATGAGGCTTTCCACGAATCTTCCCACAGGCTCTCCCACGTGCCACCGTGGTGTGAGTCGATCCTCGGTTTGAAAGTCGAGGCAGTGCAGGGAAAACAGGTTTCCCTGGAATGGACTGAGACATCTGGGGGACTCTGGGAATGTGGCACGACCATGGGAGATCCTCTCGACTTTCCTGTGGAGCGCCTCCACTTGAGATGCGACGGGAACGCCGGGAATTCTTTCCCGACCACACAGGGAAAGGATCCCTCCTCTCGAGCTAGGAGGCGGAAACGGGGCTCCTCTGGATGTGGGCGGAACTCTCGTGCTTCTCTCTCGAGTCGAGACGGGTTTGTCGGGGAACTTCTTGAGTTGCAGCAAGGGTGTGAAGGACCCTTTGGAAGTTCCAGAGGTTAGGGTGATTAGCCTCGAAAAACGCTCAGCGGAAAATGGCCTGATCTCGCTGGATGGGGAACCTCCTGGATTTTCTCGAGTGTCAGCAGGTGCTCTGACCTAGGACGGGGACCCACAGCGACCCGCTTGCTGGCTCAGGAAAGGCCAGTCCCCATGCGAGTTGCTCCGGGGCCTCTAGGGATTCCTCTCC